>NC_041333.1:10988013-11117000 GCF_004354835.1 Perca flavescens
CACATGAAATAACCGTATTTAAATGTCTGCACATTTTGCAACTGGCCTTTCAAGAGAAAAAGCAACTGGCATGGAGACATAAGTAGGGAACCACAAAGCCACAGCAAGGGGAAAGGAACAGCCTGAAAGCTGAGACGGCTGGTATGAGTTACTCCAGTCTCCACTGGTCGCTGGATGTCTAACACTGTGTATTGACACAGAGACTCTCAAGGATGTACAAGGCTCAAAAAAAAAAAAAAAAAAAAAAGAGGACAGGGACTTCTAAAATGTGACTGGAAGGAGAAAGACTGGGAGCAGAAATCAATCTTAGGAATCAAAAATCACAAAAGAAACCACTCTGGGGTTCTCTCAGTTTCATCTGAAAACGTTGCAGTGGGTGGGCTGTGGGCACGAAAAAAAAGTCACAAGGACATGAACTCACAGCATTTTGTTTGTGTTCAAAGTGTAGCTGCTGCTGTTGAAAATCAAGGAGTGGGAGTCGACGCGTTTAGCCCCAGAGAGTGTTGAATAAAACTGAACCCAGACTACAAATAGCAGGATCAACAATCACTTACTACTAATCTCAACATTTCAGTTTGAAATTCAATACTAAGAAGTACGCAGATAAAATGAACAATGGGGAGGAGAGCTGCCAGTGACTGGAGATAATTGTGCGGTTCAATGCAATTTCAGTGTGGCCAAAGATGTAACTGTGTGACTGCTCTGCTGACAGCTTGTGCTATTAACTGCAATCAAACCAGCACCGTAATTACCCTCCATGTTAAAAGACATTCTGTAGTTAAACTTCCCAGCGTGCCAACTTGGACAGGCATTGCAGAAGGATGCAGTGAAACGAGCTTCTGGCTCATAGGGCTTTGATGAAACAAAGAGAAAAAAGCATAGCTGACAACCCTGATAGTGTATTACTATTGATCAGAAGCAGAGGAAGTAAAGCAGGCAGTCACAGGGAGATTCAACAACTCAATTAGGCCGTATTGAAATCCCTGTCACTCACTCAGCCAATGGAGCAGCGTACTGTTGGGAGCAGGCGAGGGAACCATCTCCCATGATGCCAGCATCTCCGATGGCATGCACGTTTGAAATGATGAATACTAACTTTTGCCTTCTAACGGGCGATTTGGAGTCACTTCGTTTAGATACAACAGGCTCAAGAACTGTTATATACATCAGTGTATCCTGTTGCTAAACCAAAATCTGTGTACTGCCAGTTAAGATCTGTATCCGAGGTTATCATGAAACGTGTTTCTTTGTCATGGCTTTTCATCTTTGCACTATTTCTGTAATTGTTGTCTTACTCCGGGTGTATTTTCTTTCCTTATTTTTACTTTCAGTGTAAACTGACAATAAAGTTGCATTGTATCACATCGTATCGTATCACATCGTATTTTATCACATCGTATCATATGAGAGTCAACCCAAAGCCTTTTGTAGCCTAGAGCTGGGTAATATGTCAATATCATATCAATATCGATATATAGGAGACTAGATATTGTCTTAAATGGATATCTTATTACTGTAATATGACAAGAGTTGTCTTTTCCTGGTTTTAAAGAGGTGCATTACAGTAAAGTGATGTCATTTTCTGAACTTACAAAACTGTTTTAGCTGTTCTATTATTTGCCTTTACCCACTTAGACATTGTATCCACATTACTGATGATTATTTATCCAAAATCTCATTGTGTAAATATTTTGTGAAAGATCCAAAAGTCGACATTGATGTATTTAGTCAAAAATATCCTAATATTTGGTTTTCTCCATATTTCTCTTCTTTGTAGCCACAAACAAACTTCATCCCAGATGTAATCACTCGTGGACGCCTACACTTTGACATTAATAGCCTTTGAAATCTGCTGACATTGTTTAGACTACCGCAGTAGCTGGCTCAAAGACACTGGGGCCCGTCCAGTGGGAGCCCCAACTAAATAGCTGTACACTGCACGTACCGGCGTTTTCCTCAGGGCTGCAGGAGTATTATTTGGAGCTCTTACCCTGGCACTGCCCTCCCTTACTGTGTCTACACTGTGGGCTTCTTAGTGTTTGACAGGATTGACAAGCTCCCTGGCAGAGCTGATTAAAAGCTTTAAGGTCAGAGAAGTGGGACAGATATCGAGCGAACACCTGTCACCTCGCTGTGAGCCAGTCCCCTACTGGGTGTGTCCTGCATTGGCGCAGGATCAATGGCTCCATTAAGACCTAATGTTTTTTTTTTTCTGACAGCGCTGCTTTGGCTTGCAAAGGACCTTTCACCTGGCTCTTCCTCTTTTTACTTCCCTCTTGTTCTAGTTTTATCAAAAAGGGAAAATGTTGCTCCCCAGGGAAGGTGATCATGTTTTTGTCCAACCAAGGAGCATGAGCTAGTCTTTGCTTTAGCACAAGCACACACTGCAACGTATTTTTTTGGATTTTTTTTTTTTCACTTTGTGACTTAATTTCATCATGGATTTCCACATCATGGCAAAAATAACTTTGAAAGCCCGGTTGCCCACTGAAGATTTGCCAAAGGATTATAGATCATTAAAGAGATGTTTGAAGTTCACTTGAAGTCTCTCCAAATAAGTTACTCGAATCACAGAGTTTATTGTGTCTTGGCCACACGTTTTCTCTTTCTCTCTCTCTCTCTCTCTCTCTCTCTCTGGAACCACTTGCCTTTTAAAAAAAGAGGGTCTCACAAACTGTAACAGCTGGTCATGCTCTCTGGAGTCATAATCCAGAAATGGACATTTCAATTTCAAGTTTGGATGATAGTGAATTAAGATACCTGCAACTGTGGATATCTTAGCGATTTTATCCCCTCTGGTAGGCTTTCCACTCAGAGCTTCACAGAAGAGAAAATGTGACAATAATCTATAAAATGAAACCTAATACCATAGCTTTAGCCATGGGATGAGAATTTAAGGGATGGGTGACTTTCACCAAAAGATATCTCGAAGCGTCTCTCACACACACACACACACACACACACACACACACACACAATTTATCAGAGTACTTCCAGTTTCACAGCTTTCTGGATCCCTGTGTCCAGCATAGTCACTTAGCTGGTCTTTCTTGATATGGTTCAGTAGCTGAGCTCAGAGACACATTGTGCTGTAGTTTTTTTTATCACATTGATATAGTTTGTAATCTTGTTCCTGTTTGCTCTGTGAGAAAAATAAAGCAGCCGACTAGACTAACTTGTATAACAAAGAGACTTTTTTAAGACATTGCCTTAACTCCTCATCCAATCACTTAAACAATTTGATGTCATGATGAAATTGTCATTGTTTCCCTAGTCTTGCATAGACCGACCTTCCTCCACAGCACTGCGGAGAAGGGTCTGGCTAGTCCACACAGCATTCTGGGAGGGGAGAAAAACATGCTCTGGTTTATTGGCATTTCTTTAAATCAATCACAATCATTTTGGGCAGCGCTAAGCGCCGGACAGAGCAACGGTGCCGCTGCAAAATAGCCTCTGGAAGGAACTTGTTTTGGTGGAACATGTGTACGTTCCAAAGTTATTTTAGTCGAATTACTCAGATTGGACAGATAGTCTAGCTAGCTGTCTGGATTTACCCTGCAGAGATCTGAGGAGCAGTTAACCATAGTCCTCAGAAATCTACCGGAGTTTAGAACGCCAACACAAAGAAAGAGAAAGGAAACAAACATCGGCCGAAAAACATGCATCCGGCGGACTTTCCTGCGGCACCGTAGCAATCCCGGAAGTGGAACACATCAATCATTTGCACACTAATGTGTGCAAATGATTGATAAGAAACTGCTCATTCATTCAATTCAAATAGACTCACTGTAAAAGCTTCAGTGTTTGCATACAAAGACTATAAAGAAGCGTTGCTATTTGGGGTTATTTATGACTAATGGCCCTCTACACCACATAAACAGTTACAATATACTAATGTGGGGAACCACACAAGTGCTTCATCACTTTGTGTTTCCACATTTATATATTTGATGAAGATGTAGCACAACCGTAAGGTGAAAGAAGCGAGTTCACACTTCTCCGGTGGTGTTGTCAAGTAGGTGTGAAACTGGGTTTGCAGGAGGACAGGGTGAAAGTGTTGGTGGAGTGCTAGGTCACATCTCCATTTGCAGCTGCTCTTTGGCCCTCTCTCATGCGCGCATCTTTTCCTTTCACGAGCCAGTTTCAAACAAGGTCAGAAGGAGGAAAGATGTGATGCAATGTATTGAAGCTACACTTGGAAAGAATGCTCTAAAATCCATGGAATTTGTGGGAAATGTTTTAATGACATAATAGGACAAGTTTGGCTTATTTACGACCATTGAACTTCACTACTTTTTTGGTACCAAAATGTGTGGCATCAATTATTGCAAAACTCGCCTTGAATGTCTGGTCAGATATTTACTCATTCTTTATTGCGGTATTTACTGATTTAAACCTCAATATGGTCTTATTTTTTGCCAGATGAAAGCTTTTTTGAAGAAAAACATGTTAATATTCCTCAAAACAAGATATACTCTAGGTTGGAAATGAATCTCGGCTATAGAGCTGATATGAATTGAGATTCAAACGATATCCAGCCTTAGACTTGCGCACATTTAAGCACAATTCTTCGCAATCATTCTGTTGTCAAAAGATTGTGAATTTTCAGGAAGAACAAATGGTTAAAGTTTTTTTTGTGTACTGACCAACTGTGTTTTTTGACTCATAAAATGATGTGGTAGTCTATCTTCTCTCTACAGTTACTTTCAGCATTCATTGTAATTAGAAAAATTAGATTTAGAGATTGTGTCGTTAGTTAAGGATCACACCTTTCCCCTGCAGCCTGGGTATTTTTTATAGACACTAGGGAGCACTTACTGCCAACAGGATTATGAATGGCACTGTTGCCTACAAATGACAGTAGCTTGGGCGAAAATGTCTCATCTTCTCTGTGCCCTTCACAGATTGCTAGTGTACCTTGTGCTCCCGCAATCCCAGCCCTGCAGACCTGGTAGAAAATGTTTGAGCAGAAATGAGCCGAGTGTCTTGACAATTGACCAAACTTGTGCATTCAAAGTTATGCTCATACTGCAATATACACCTACTGTAAGTGATGTGAATGGATGCTGGAAAAAGGCTGGACATATTGGCCAGAGTAAAATAAAAGGCCAGTGAGCTGTGACAGGGTATTCCTTCTGGGCATATTCTTGTGTTTAATCTTGTTTAGAAGTTATTTATAATTTTAGACTGTGTTGTGCGTTAATCTGTCAAGCATACCAGGGAGGTAATTACAGCTAGTAATAATTTCAGAATGATGGATATGTTTAGGATAAGAAAAGAAAACAGGACAAATAATCACATTAATCATTTTATTTCTGGGTCGACTGTCGAGTTATTTGTGACAGCTATGCAGATACATACAAGACCGATAATACAAATACAGCTAGCTTTAACACAAAGGATTGTAGTAAAAAAAAACGTTTACAGCTCCAAAATATATGCTAACCGATCACACACTGTCACTGTTGTGCATAAATGGCTGACTGATGAAGGCGGGTGGTGGGCTGAAGGATTTCAACCGAGGTTGGGCTCTGGAAGCTGCTTTTATCTGTTCCAGCTTGGCTGCAATCTATGCTCACATGCTCTACAGGGCACAGCCGACCCTTCATACATAATAGATGTGTTGGTGTCCATGGAGCTGCACGAGCCAGAGGCAAAGGGTTGGTGCAGGGCAGAGACAATAAGATACATGTTTTTCAATGTTTTATCAGGCTAGAATGCTTTATACTATTCAGCAGCCTCTCCAGTGACTCGACAGTAAATGTGTTTTTTAACAAAAGCTGTAAAGTCTGAACATTGTCACTAATATAAAGCTTGCATTTCTAAACAACGGCGCCAACAAATGGAAAACTTATACTACGAAACAAACCTTGACTTCACACTTGAGCCACTGTGAGTCTTCAGAACAATAGCAGCTTATTAATATGTCATCTTATTGTTCCTAATGAAAGTGGATTAACCAACAAACTAGCATTAATAGCAGACACATTTAGATTTTATTCCAGCAATGATCAAAGACATTAGTTTCCTGGGAGGTGGGAACATCGATGGTGCACAGCAGTTAACAGTGTGTTGTATTCCTATTCCCCAAACAGTTAGTTATTTAGCAATTATCATGCACACCATAATTTTGCTGTAGTTTTGAAATGCAATTTACTACTATGAATACAAATGGCTTGTCCCCTGTTTTTAATCTTGTTATTGTGGGGAGAGAAAGAAGAAAAAAAAAAACATGGACAAAAAAAACTGTTTAATATTTATATAACCATTTTCTAGCTACTAGCAGCTCTCGCTCGGCTGCACTAAAATGAAACTTGTTGTGACCTAGTTAGAAGAATGCCACATGACGACGACGTGCTCGCCCTCTATTAGCCAGACTAGCCAAGCAGAAACGGCCATATCCAGCACGATATTTTGCACGGGGATCCTTATCGCCAGTTTGTTAGCAGGGCGTGGGGCAGCCAGGTCTGTGTCCTATTCCTTGGCTGATTAGCTGGGTGAAGGACAGATCCTGGCTCTCCGGTTGCAGGAGGCTGAGGCGCTTTGTTAATGTGCTGCCACTCCCCTGCAGGGTGAGCAGGCCTGGACAGGCTGAGGTGACGCTCCCCTCTTTCCCACAGCTCAGCCAGCTTGCCTTTGCTTGGCTGATGAACTGTGACGGGACACAACTCCAAGGTTGTTTGTGCTCCTTTTTATTTTTTATTTTTATTTTTTCACCAGGCTAGCCAGTCAGAGCGGGAGTGTGAAACATTGTGGAACTCTGCTGATGGCTCTCAACCTTCGTATCAGCTGGCTCGGCTGCAACCGCGACACGCTCCGGCGAACACCTGAAGGATCCCCGCTGTCAGGGTGCAAGAGTTGCAGCCCGTAGAGCCAGCTGCTCGTGTTTCAATACGGGAATGAAGAGCATAAACAACGCCACAAACCTGCCCAGACATGATTTACCTTGCACAACTTCAAATGAGTCAGTCCTGTTCCAGACAACGGAGCACTCAAACTCCAGGGAACTTGCTTCACAAGTCAAAGGTTTCTGAGTGGGTGCATGTGAAGTGATTGCTACTCTTTTAGGATTATTATTCAGATCACTTCTATAGAGCCTATCAACATCACGTATGGGTCTCAAAGCACACCGTAAAGCTTTCCGCCGGTAGTTTTGTGATAATTCTACCCTCACAACTGAAAAAGGTGTTACAGAAGGCCCTGTGTGCCTTGGAGGTTGTTATTTTGTTCTGCCCTTTCAACTCTCTGCAAGTCAGAAACATACAGTACCTCATGTCACTATACTTCAAGATCAACTTCAGGTTTGCTAAAATAGAATCCAACAACACAATAAATGCTCGCCCAGCCGGGGGTTATGAAGGGCCTGCTATAAAAGCAATAAGTGAGGCCATTGTACATTTTTGAAGGGAGCTTGACAAAATCCCATAGAGGGAAAGGCAGCCAATACCTCTGCATGCTTATTATACAAAGAACCCTTCTGAAATGGTGCGATGGATTCCCACAAGATGAATTTGCGTTCATGTAAAGGCACGGAGAACAAATTTCTGTCTATGATGAACATTATTGTTAGTAGCTGTCTCTAGAAAAGTAAAATTCATGCAAACTACTCCCTTTTTGTTCTTTTTATAGGGCTAACACACCTAGTAGTTACTTCCAAGACCTTGTTCATACCCACTGTGTTATTACTGCAATCTAACACAACAGGTAAACTGCAGAAAGCAGTCCGTTCCCAATCTAGTAGCCAATGTCCATGGAACTGGAAGGCAAGTTGTTTCACACATTTCATTCAGCATACAGCCGCAGTTAATCCTAGTGATTACGTGAGACAGCGTTCATGTTGAAGAATGAAAGAAAAGCAAATAACTAACATTATTGCTTACTCACTTCAAAGCAAAGAAAATGACTAATTCCTGTGTCATGGTAGGTTGTTAAAATCAAACAAGGCAGACAGAGAGTAAGAAAAGCACCAAGTAAAGCAATTATGTTGCAATCTACCGTTTTACTGTATAATGGTTCTTCCAGCTTAGTACTTCATCCATCTGAGTTGCTGTTAACCCCTCTCCAAATACTCCATGACAGGCCTCTGCTGGTCTTCTGCATCCAACTATTAAGGGTCGAGTTTCCTTAAACTTTTCAGAAGTTTTTTTTTATTTATTTGTAAGGAGCTAATTTAGCAGACTCAGCATGTGTGTCTGTCAGGGGATTACTAGTCTAGATGTGCACTGTTTGTTGGTTTCACTGCATAAACCAATTACAGAACGAGGCGCCATGAGAGAATTAGAAGTTTGATTAGCCGTAGGGTGGATGGCAATATAATTGGATTGGACAACAGTTGGACGGCTGCTATTTGTGTACGAAAGAGGAGCCTATTCATGTGTGTGATAATGTCTGATAATGGTAAAGAGGTTGTAAATTAATCTGGGAAATGTTGAAATGAATACATTTAAAAAAAAAAAAAAATTGTCTCACTGGTAAATTGCACACAAAAAAAAAAATCAATAAACTGTGAGCCCATTTAAGAAAACTGCTTTTAAGCTTATTGAGGCGGGAATATGCAACTTTAAAAAGGTGCTACAGACTCATGATATTATGATTATGAGAGCTAATGTTAGTAATCTTTAGACAGATGTTGCTGTGAAGCTGATGTTACTGAGTCAGTTCACTGGCTTTATGACTCTTCTCTACTTTTCTACTGTTACACTACATATTTTACCTTTTACCATTATCCCGTAATGGTCACTTGTGGCTACAGTGACCATCATTCAGCAAGAATTGCATAGCCCCGCTTTAACAATGGGAGTTGAGTAGCACCTTCCTGTACAAAATTACAGTCTATGTATATTACAAGGCCCTGTCTTTCGTATTGTTCGTTTCATGTTGGACCCCCTTGAAAACCAGATGGTTCATCTCAAAGGGGCTATCCATCAATACACTTTCAACCCTGGTCTTGTAAAACATATTGTGCACGAACAGTTTTTATGTACAGTATGTGCACACATGTGGCTGGAATGCATTGCAAAGTGCAAGAGTAAGCACTAACTGTCATTTACCTCTCTTTTGAAATCTGAAAGTATCACACTTCCCATGCAGCATTAGTAAATCTCAGTTGCTGTGAGATACATTCTGCATGTGGCTGGAAGACACAGCCGTGTCCTCTTGTTCTTTTTCTTGAGTGTTGCATTGCATTGATGTGACTGGCCAATCACAGCTCAGACTGTAACCGCATGTCATTTAAGAGTACCAGGTGGAAGTGAGTGACGTTTGAAAGCTTTGACTTGCAGTCTGCATTGTGTTTTAGCTGCAAATGAGTGTGATGAATAGAAGAATTATGTAGCTGCCAATAGAAAGGACCACCACCTACTAAAAGTCCAACTGCATCAATGGAAAATATGTTAGAAATAGTAATATGTTTTTGAAGGATACAGGCACATACAAATAATTTGTCAATATAAAAAAAATGGATGCATTTGTTTTGAAAAGCCGCCTATTTCTGCAATCTATCAGTGGTTCTCAAATTGGGGTCCGTGGAATCATTTACTGCCACTATAAGTCCATCCATAAGTAACACAATGACACAATGTATGACTATTTTGGTTATGGGTTTAAATTTCTTTCTGTAAAAAAACATCTAAGCACAATCATGTGGGGGACCATGAGACAAAATTGTATCAAATGGGGGTCCGTGGTCTAATTTGTGTCAGTTAAGGGGTCATTGATGTGAAGAAGTTTGAGAACAACTGATCTATGGGATCTTTCTAAAGACTGTAAATGCCAGAGAGATAAAGTAACTCACAAGCATATTATTTCAAACTCATAAAGTATAAAAGTTTTCTATATTGAATGCTATACTGGTTGGTTATGATGCTAAATAATTATGGCACTTTAATCAACTGTGCCTTGGTCTGTCCCTACGTCCTTGGAAACCTGAGTTAGTGAGCCTAACGTGTTTTCTAACGTGTGAGAAGCAGGGCAGTTACAGCAATGAGCTCTGTTTAGCTCAATACATGTCACTATAAGTAATAAAAATCCTAAAACTGTGCCATGAATTACATAAAGCTGCAGCGTTTGGTGTGTTCACCCCGCATCTGAGGCAACACTTTCACACAGCTGACGTTTCCACTTTAGCCACGCTGACGGTTAACGTAACCAGACATTTCGCTGTCTCTTCCTTGACACTTTAACTCTTGCCCATATCTCCTCCGTCTCATTTCAGTATGCCAAAAACTGAGAACTGATTATTATTTAGAATTGCTCCAATCCGGCTTTGAAGACCTAGGAGCGATGCCCTTGAACCAGCCGCTAAAATAACAGCCCATTAATCCAGACCTTTCAAGAACAGGGTGTTCAGATTTACAAGAAATACTCTCAGTGCTGTTGTATAGTAAATGCACTTAATTCCAAAATTAGTTGAATAATTTACATGCAGTTCGTGATTCAGTGAAAGAGTCATTTAGATTCAAACTCCTACAGACAGGATTAAAGTTGGGAAAATAAGGTTCTACTCTATTTACAATTCATTGACCTTGGGCCCCTAATGAATAAAAACAAGGGCAGGGGATACATTGCAATTTCATCTTGTCTAAATATTCAATATGTTCAACCCGGTGAGAGCATTTATAAAATAGCAGTTCAGCATTATTGTGTGTGTGTGTGTGTGTGTGTGTGTGTGTGTGTGTGTGTGTGTGTGTGTGTGTGTGTGTGTGTGTGTGTGTGTGTGTGTGTGTGTGTGTGTGTGTGTGTGTATCCTCTCCTTGAGACAACACTGCCCTTGACTGACCGTGCTGGGGCCATCACCCTGAGAGTTGGCTCGGACATGTTTACACTGACTATAGAGCTCAGCAGTGTGGTTCCAGAAGGGAATATCCCATTTATTTTCTCCATAAGGATTGTGATAATTAGACATAATGTCTAAATCATCCGAGGTAGACCGACCACAAGCTACGAGGACGTGGAACAAGGGTTTATGCTCCTGTAGAAGCCACACGTCTGTATGATATCAACCTTGTTTTAAGAAAAACACGAACAGCGACGTCTCGGATTGGTGGAGCTTGCTGTTACCATGGAAATGTTTACTCTGCCGGCGGAACCATTAACGCTTAGTTAGCTACTACCACTGAGGTCTATGAGCGTTTGTGTACATTTGCCTTTTTGCCATTTTAGATTTAAGATTTATGTATTTTTTTAGGACAATGCACATTAATCAACATTTCTGTAAATGTGCCAGTGTTTGCCAGTGTTTAACCATTTTCAACTGTAGCCCTAGTTACCTAGAATGCATGTCTTTATGGTGGGAGAAAACCAGAGCACCCGGAGGAAACCCAAGCTAACTCAACATAGAAAGGATCGGCTGTGCCTGAGGCAGCAGTGCTAACCACTGAGCCCCTGTGCCGCCCTTTTCCGCCATTTTCAAAATGTTATTTTGCACTGAATCAAATGTTTTATGTATATATGTATATCACAATTCATCTCGGAGATGGTTGGCTTGGTTCCAGGCTTAACACTCTTTACATAAGCATTTCATGAAACGTCAATGGAGATATAGAACGGGGGAAATCACTTCCGGAACCAGTGCCGTTCAGTTAAGTGGGCGGTCACTGTTGAGCTATATACTGTATGGCCTGCTCTGTCTTTTTAACTGAGTCTGCTGACAGGAGAACCTGGGAACACAGAGACAAAAAAAAAAAAAACAGATCATCTTCAGTAGTAAAAAAAACAAAAAACTTCTGCTTTCTTTCCAAAAACTGACAGAGAATATCTTTGTTTACATTTTTTGATTCATACGTCCAAAACACTGTCACATCCAAGTGTAAGAGTAACCTATTATTATACGGTACTTTGATAATGAAAGGCAGGGGAGTTTTATAAAAAAAAGGCAGGGGGAGACACAAAAATAGACAAACGGTGGGATGAGGAAGGGAAAGAGAGAAATGAGCACTTTCATTCCTCAGAGATTCATTTTACCAGGCGGCGCTTCTATTTCCTGCGTCTCCTTTTATGTGTTTAGCAAGACACTGCACTCTTCCTTGTGATCGTGCAACGCCCACACTGTAAACAATAAGGTAGCGGATGAAGGAATCACTGTTCGGCAGAGTGAAAGTGTGAGCGCTTATTGTGGTTAAGACGACAAACTGGTTACAAAGACACTTCACAGACCGTTTAGGTACATCAGGAATGCGTTTTACATGATTCTGAAAGTTATTTTTAGGCCTTTATTTTCACAGGACAGATGAAGACATGAACGGGGAGAGAGAGGGGGAATGACATGCAGCAAAGGGCCACAGGTCGGAGTCGAACCCGTGGCCACTGCGTCGAGGAGCAAACCTCTACACACGTTCGCCTGCTCTACCAACTGAGTTAACCCGGCCACGCTTCGCTCAATTTTGATTTCAATTTTGATTTCAATTTTGATTTCAATTTTGATTTCAATTTTGATTTTTGTTTTCAATGGTTAATGTGGAAAATAGGGGCATTTCAGTGGTTTTATGGTTAATGTGACTGAGGGCATTTTAGGACAGTGCTGCAGTTTTCTCTCAGGTTGTTTCTTAAAAGCACCCAGAAACCATGTTCCTGTGCTTCTACTAGTCCTGATGCCTCAAAGGTGAGCCAAGGCCAGTACATTTTTCATGAAGAGGAGACATAAGCTTCTCACTGGCAACTTTTTGTGCCAAACCAATCGTACAGAGGCATAAATAAGCCTGAAATTGTGGATTTTTGCACGTCTGAAGCGGCAAGGAGAGTGGAAAAGGAAACCGAATGAGGAGGTGGATGGAGAGGACAGGGAGCAGTGAATCAGCTGGCCTGCCAGATCAAATAGGAATGTGAGAGGGAGAGGCATGTTTTGCCCCTGCGCAGCAATGAGAGAGAACCAAGCGTGTAGTGCATCAAATTTTCATATGAGCATCAGTGCACAGCTTAGAACTGCATTATGGAACCAAAGCGGCAGAAAATATCCTTGAGGAACAGCTGAATGAGAACGTGGCTTAGTTATAGACCGTGATGACAGCACAGTCAAATGATTTAATTAAGCTAATTAAAGGACAGCAAAGGGCCATCAAGCAAAAATATGCATTTATATTGTAATGTGCGTGCAATTATTCTGGAATGGGCCACATTATATTCCAATCTATAACTACATCCCTTTCATTTCTATGCCCACGTTAACAATCACTGAGCGGACAACAAATCAATATGTTCACGCACAGTTTTCAGTGAGCTTTTTGCAGCATTTTATGTTGTTTATAGTTCTATGTTGAGCAAATATGTGCTGGAATGTCGCCATAGAGACCAATGCCAAAATGCTCACACAACATGTCAGGACTGGAAGCGTTGATTGTAAACAAGGCAATAAGGCCTGTATTCACAGCCGTGTACGTGTGGTCCTGGGTTGCTTCAGGAAGAAGAAAAAATAATCTTTGAGGATGTTTTCAATGTTAATGAAAGAAAAATATGGTGAAGACACACTTGATATATTCTTTTTGCAGTGTGCAAGTGTGTCTTCACCATATTTTCCTTTCATTAACATTGAAAACATCCTCAAAGATTATAATTTTTTTCTCCTCACGTGTTGGTTTGTGTGAGCATTTTTAAGGATGGAAAGGTACACAGAAGTCACGGTTCGGTTCATACCTCGGTTCAGACATCCGTACGATGGAGGGAAAAGCAAAACAAAAATGCAGGAGGCAATTTTTTTTTGTTTATTTTTTTTATTGTGCATGTCTTAGGCTGTACCACCTAGTGTCATACAGTCTCTGCCCTGAGCTAGCTGCAACAGCCTGAAGTGTGTAAAGTAAGATGTAAACAGTAAACAATAAGTAATCCCCACATCATCTCCAGACTCCATCTGGAACTTGTAAACAAAATAAGACAATCAGCTATAAAACTGAAAATACAGCATCTCTGTTCTCTGCAAAGACGAACTAAAGTACCCGATTAATGCAACAACAACACGACGTCTCTTGGCCATTTTTCACCGCAGAAAGCTGCTCCCTGCCTGGCTAAAGCTAATATAGTTAGCCTGAAGAAACAAGGCGTCCGTCCCAACCGACGTTACGGTTCGGAGCCGCGACGCTGGAAACGTAACACTAATCTACATCAGCAGTCTGTGTCTAATATGACATAATTTACACTGATTTAAGTGCGCCTAGTAGCAGAGCGCGTGGTGGATAAGACGATGTGAGTGGAAATATATCGGACATGCCAACGCATAGCCGACGCCACCACCAGAGAACAAGCAACAAACTGTGTATCCAAGAACACAAAAGTCTCTTTTCGAGTCAAACATACCAAGAACATTGTTATCATGCTTTCCCTGGCATTGTGACTGCTTTCATTTACACGTGAGGCATCCGTTTTAGAAACTGTTGCAGATTCCCTTAAAAAAACAAAAATGCACCTAGTGGAGAGAGCACACTGGCAACACGTGAAATAAACAAAGAGGTAGAAGGTTAAACTGACATTTGACGAGCTTAAGTCAGCCTTTTGGACAAGGATGTCTAAGCTGGAGTTTGATAAAGACAGCCTTGTCAAAAAGGAAAACGTAAAAACAAGTATGTACATGTATATCACAGTCCTTTTCAAAAACAAAGCCAACAAGTTAACCCCGACACGGCATTTCCAGGTAGCATTGCGCGTAGGGCTGGGTATCGCCGACGATCTCATGAATCCATTCGATCGCGATTCCAATTCAATTTGATACCAATTAGGTTAGGGGAATTTCAGTTACAATACCAATTTCGCTTGGATATAAAAGAGATACTCAGAGAACTCGTGCTGTAAATTGTACAAGCAAGAAGCAACCCTTAAAACATTTTAAAATGCACCGGGTTGATGTTTACATTAGACGGACCCCCAAAAAGTGTGCGGTGGATTATACTAAATATCCAGAGTGAAAAGGAATATATTAAAAGATCGATTTCAGGATTTAATTAACCAATATCAGATAACCATGCTCAAACAAAGATCGATTTTAATTGGAGAATGGATTATTTTAACCCGGCCCTAACTGCACGTCTGAAGAGTCTCCCGTCATCAGTGAGGGAGGGGGGGACACTCTGCCTGAGAAATGAGGAGCCTGTGTGTAATACTCAGGTCTTGTTCGGCAGCACACCTGGTTTCCAGCCTCGGCGCCCGCTTCACAGATGCAGTTAGCAGATGTGCCATTGAAAAGAAATAGCGCTGTGTAACGTGGGTGTAAAAAAAAATAAATAATTTGTAAACAGCCCACAGGATTACAATATTCACAAACACATTTATTAAATTGTAGGTAGGCTGCTTAATCATTGTGTCCAGTAAAATGTTTGAACAAGCAGCGCTCAGTGCAGAAACAACAAGGAGGCATGTCCACTCCTTTGTTTTTTTTTCTTGCCTTCTAGTTCATTAACTCAGACGAGGCAGCCTTTGGTTCAGCGTAGGTCAATAAAGCAATACACTGAGGGCGTCTTGACAGAGAAAGAGGCTATAGAGCAAGACCTCAGGACATATGGTATAAAAAAATATGATTCATGAAATGTAAATAGTTTCTACTGAGGTCAATAAATTGGAAGTACAAAAATGATACTCTGACTACGAATGAGCCAGGAGAGAGCAGTGCGGCCGTGACAGCAGCAGACGCCAGGGCTCCTTGGTGTGATAAGGCTGTTTCATGGTGTGTAGTGTGAAATTGTGATATTTCAGAATGGTGAGGTAATTGTGTCAGAACTGATCCCGCTTTCAAAAGCCACGCGATTGTCGCAGTGAAATTGCCATTTAAAGCATTCGAGTTCTGCGAACGTTTCATTTCATTTCATCTGTGAAGAAAAAGGAATCTGTCTTTCAGGTTTATAGAGAGTGGCATGATTAATACTAAGAGTAATATTACACTAGCTTTTAAAAAAAAAAACATGTTATCATCCCTGACATGAATACCCTTCATAGCTGAGGGAAACTCATTGTGTTTTCTTGCCACATTTTCCAAATGAAGTGAAATGTTTCAGGTAAACATATCAGTATGACTGGAGTATAATGAAATGAATAAATGTGTCCATGTTGCCTTTGGCTCTACTTCAACGGTTACGGTTCTAATAATTTCAAATGCAGCTCTTTGTCCCTGATCCTCCGGCTCCCAAATTAAGACAGGTTTGTTCACAGCAGTCAGCCTAACACTGACAACGCTGCAAGCACGAGAAAGAAATCCATTCATGTTATTGGTGTCACACAGCATGTAAGACATACAAAATAATAATTTTACTTCTTCTTAAATAGGGTAAATGGGTAATGTTTCCTGTTTAATCAATGTTGCACAACACAGCTTTGAACGTTTGCAGATTTCAAAAGGGAGTCAGGGGAAACCCAGAAATCCTCGATGACTGTCAGGTCAAAAGATGTCTCTGTCTAGGTAAAAACTGCTAAATTTGGATCAAAGTGAGCAAATTTCAGACCTGTAGGGTACATATTAATGTCACTTTTATGGCATTTCACTGCCTTTATGCAGTTGGAATCAGGTAGTCACTGGATTTTGCACTTTTCAAATCACATTTTTAAAAATAGAAATTGAGAAAAGGCAAATCTTGTTCAGGTTATTACTGTATTCAATTTTTGTTTTCTTAAAAATTATCCACCTGGGATAATCTTAAGAACATACAATAGGCTTATATTTAAGAGCAGTTTAATGCCTTGATGCATGACAGTGAATCAGAAAAACATACATTACATGTATCACTACCCTGACATAATACTGTCTATGTGACCTTATTTAGCATTGGCAGGGTCCACTTGTGCAAACTCGACCATACTAATCCCCAGCTTTTGGCAGTGTCTAAATAACACACTCAATACACTTCTCCCAAACTCAAACAAATCCCTAATGGAGATACACACTATTCAAACACTCCCTCTTTAACACACGTACACCTACACACACACACACACCAGTGAAAACCAACTGAGGGTGAGTTTAACGGCTTTTCTAGATTACAACTCCCAAACACAGACCGGTTAAACAGCTCGGTCCGCAGCTGATGTCACCCATACAGCTTTTTTTCCCTTCTTTTTTTTCGGTTTGGTGCAGACGTGTGGGCGAGCCGGGTGTGGCCGCCTCTGCCGCAGCTTACTCTCTGGCCAGAGTCACATATAATTTCTACACATTTCCCTAACCACGACATGGCCAATATGAGACGCTTGAAACCCCAGGGAACGCCGCTGCCATTCAAACACGCCTCAGTCTCTGCTCGGGTGCAAACACGCTTCAAGGTTTGACAGCCACTCAGTGCCCATCCCCTGCCATTGTCCATAAGGAGCCGTGTGTCTGAACATGAAAAAGCTCTAACCACACATGAAATCCCAACATCTGTACCAAGGACACTGGGCCTCTGGAGGAACACAGCACAGGCGATAATAGAGCCTTACTGTAGGGGAAGCAGCTTCCTCTTCCCTCACTCGCCCATCTGTTTGGACCTTTTCCTCCAAGCAAATGGCTTTATTGTACGTTTTTCTTAGGGCCTCCACAGGGTAACACTTTTGCTGGATAACACCTTCAGTATCTATGAGCTGACAGTGAACCAATGTCAAGGTCCGTGTAAACTGTGCCGGTTCTGGAATAGCTGATTCATGTGAGGAACACTCACATGGCAACAGCTAAACAACGGCCCTATTCAGTCGGCTGAGCCACTGGTATTATGAGTAATTGTTTCAACAGAGACAGTTGGTTTGGCGTTGTTGGTGCAGGCAGGGACTTGTCCTTCCTGTCACAGCTCAAACCTGAACTTCCAGGAGAAGAGTGCTGCTGGTGCAGAGAATGCGGAGCTGTCATCTGATAAGTGCATATTGTGATTATTTATTTAAAACCCCCGTGACACTTTGGCAGCGCGGTATTCTTAAGGGGAGGGAAGGGCAAACAAAGAAAAAAGAAGAAAAAAAAGTGGAAGAGTACCCGAGAGACTGCTGAACCAATTGTTCTGGAGCGAAAGATCTCCCTATAGTTGCAAACTGACTCAGGGGTGGTGACATTATACAATCCCCGCTAACTCTGAGCATCTGCTACACTTACAGAAATCTCCCAATTTATCTGTGCCGCTTTGTTGTGATCTGTGATGTTTTGTGTCTTCTAATTGGTTCACTAACAGATGCCACTGAGCAAACCGAGACCCATTCCCCGACCCAACGACTGCTGAACCAGCACTGTTCCACTTCTGTCCCACGGTGCATCTTTATTTCTGCAACACCTGCTCTTTGCATGACTCCTTGTTGATAGACGTGACATGAATAAAACATTGGAGGTTTAAGAATGTATCAACCTTGCACACAGGTATTACTTTGTATAATCAAGATGAAATATGGCTTTCCGTCTGCTTTCAGTTCTTATCCGAATCCCCAGCTTGTATCTTGAGGTTTATATTAGTGCTACAGCTAATAGTCAATTGGCAGGAAATTAATTGCAAATATTTTTGATAATCAATTTAGCGTTTATGTCATTTATCAAGCCAAAGTGGCCAACATTTTATGGTTCTAGCTTCTTAATGTGTGCTGTTAAATGTGCTGCTGTTTGTGTTTTATATCACTGTAAACTGAATATATTTGAGTTTTGGACTGTTTGTTGGACAAAACGAGCGATTTGAAGGCTCTAAAACGTTTGTAATGGGTGTTTTCATTCTGACATTTTATAGACTAAAGGAATAATCCACTTATCGAACAAATTGTTGACAGATGAATCAATAATGACAATGGCCCTTTGTTGCAGACCTTGTTTTCATCCTTTCAAATTTAGCTTAAAAGTTAACTCTAACATATAACAAAATGATCAGCCAGCAGACTCAACAGGGTGCCTTGTTAATGCTAAGGTACATAAACAAGCCAAATTACTTGCACATGAGTATTTCTGCACTAATTTAACACAATCTGGAAACCTGCCAGGTCTCGTTAAGCCTCCTCCGTCTGAAGTACAACGTTAGCATACAGCCTAGCATCACTATTTTTGTGAAGCATATTCAAAATGTGACATTTAAAGCTTCCATAATAAATCCCCAAGTTCTGATGTTTGGCTTTTTCCCCCCTCTGAGATGCTTTGTGTCAACACAAAAGGTCTCCTCCTCTCTGCTGTCACCAATCACATTTGGCCGAGAGTCTTGCGAAAGCATCAACACCGCGTTCGCCGTCAACACAAATTAGAGCTTAATTACCACAGAAACACCCATTCACGATTGTTTCCCTCAAGAGTGCTCCCATGCGCCTAACCATCTGCATTACTTCAATAATATTTATCATGTTATACTGAGCAGCCGCGCTTTCCCACAATGCCTATCCTTAATAAGCCCCGGACCCAAAACCATGCTGTGTGTTGATCATTTCCCCCACGTCCATTCCAGTTTATTGTTTCATATAGTGCTACGCTTCCTCTAGGCAAATGTCCTTTTTTTTTTTTTTTTTTTTTACTTCCCATGGCCCCAACAATCCCATCATAATGCTTTGCCAACACTTCTGTGTTCCATTAGCGTCTGGCATTCTTCCATTAATTGCATGAAACTAGGTCTGCAACCTCTTTTACACCCAATCAGCAGGGGGGGCAGAAGGGTTCCCTCTCTTGATTATATGCCACGGGAACCGGGTAACAGCATAGACGTGCAGCTCAGGTGGGTGATAGGAGGTTGGGCTCCTCTTACCTCGCCGTGTCACTCCATTTGTCGCCACCGCAAGGAGTAAAACGGGAGGGGAGGTGGATGGGGTGGGTGGTGACGAAGCCAATTATTTTCACCTATCTGCTGCTCCCTGCCAGCAGGCATGTAATCTTTAACGGTCTCAGTGATCCCTGGGCAGGCTTTGAGCCCCTAGAGAATACGGTTTCACAGATGAAGCTGTCACAGGAAACAGCTTGCATTCAGCAGCAGGCTTTTCAGACGCTCCTCACCTGTCGCCTATTCGAGCGTTATGACAGGAATTTGCAAAATCCTCATTTCCTGAAACAAAAAGAAATGAAAACTAGCTTGTTAGCATTTTATCTAAGGATGCCTGTGTAATCATCAATAGTTTTGTTCTTAAAAAGAAAATGTCCTGCTTGCTCAGTGTCTTATTATGTAAATGAAGAAGTATGCAGCGGCATATAAAAAAAAGTGATCGCAACAGTGAGCTCTCGGAGAGAACGCAGGGTGGAATTTCAGCTCTGCAGCAAAGAATGGAAAGGTGTACGGAGGGATGCTGTTACAGGATCAGGTGACGCAGACTGACACAAAGCTGGACTACAAAGTCTCCCCGGGTTATTACTATAAATAAACGACAGAAGACCGGACGAACAATATTGTTCAATTCTACCCCAAGGAGAAAACTGAGCCATCTTTCAATGAGTCAGCCTTCCCTGTAATGAGCAGGATATGAATGCTGTCGGTTCAGTTTCTCAACATTTCTATGGCAAGTTTGTGGGATAACCTGTGGCATCCAACTCGTCAAGTGCATCATTCCTATAGTCCACGAAGTTACACAGAAGTGGCTAATGCTGAAGCTATTGTCAGGCATTGAAGCTACTAAAAGCTAAAGCTGACACTTGCAATACCTGCACTTCTCTGGAGATACTGAGACGTTTTCCGAGATAGGGATTTACTAGGCTGCACACTAAATCCATATATTTTCCTAATGGCAAGTGCAAAGTTTTTATTAACGGAAATATGACCTGGACCTTCAAAGATTGTAAGATTGTATAACTAGTCTGAAAATCGTCCAACCCAAGACTGAGTCTGCCTTTCAAGACATGGGTTAACCCATTCAAAACCAAATAAAAGACGTCCTATCTTGGCTGAGTTTAAACCACATGTTTTGTGAATGCAGACCCCTCCCCTCCTCATGGTGTCCTTTTAACCCTTTAGATAATGACAGCTTTATAAGCCATCAGTGTCTCTGTGCTGTCGGACTCCAGCTTCAACAGCTCATTAGCTTTCCTTTACAAATGGGTTTTGCCACTGTGTCGTCATACAAGTGGTCACTCATAGAAACAGGTGGACAATTCATCGTATCATTTTAATCCCCTTTCATCCGAAGCTTGGTCAATTCCCGGAAAAACACGACAACGATTCCATTACTGGTAATCAAGCCAGGGTATTGTTAAAAAATGTTCAATACTGATACAGATACCATGAAGACGATACCGGTTCCTGAATGATACCTTTTTTTGATGTAAATTTTATGAAATCCATTTTAACAAAAATAAATTACAACATTACACAATACAGTTCAAATCTTTTTAGCTCCTTTCCACCAATGTGAAACACACTGTAGTCAAGCCTTTCAAAAAAAAAAATATTATAGCAATTATAGCTATATTAAAGCTATTATATTTTTATTTTTAAAATACAACAACACACATGAGCCCCGTCTCTGTGCGTAATGGAGAGTTTTTCTTGCATATCTCCAATCACAAGCAATATTAGATCTGATGCTTATTGGCTCATTGACGCTGATCAGATTTACTCCTTGGGTATTGAAGTTTAGTACTGAATGACAAGGCATTTATTTTGATACTCGATAATATGGAGGCAATTTACTCAGTGTTTTAAGTATCGAAGTTCGGTAGCTAGACCTACAATCAAGACCACATAATAAAGGGGAAAGCAGTACTGGTCTTTTTTATCATACTTCCTTAGAATATGTTTTGGTTAAAGTTCTTCAATTTGAAAGTGGAACTTGTGGGTTGTCAGAGTGAAGTGGGGAAGTTCCAGAGAAAACACGAGGTCTTTGGAACTTGATTCTGATGCGAACTAAAAACTAGTAATTAGTTCTTAGCCCATGATCCAACCTTAAACTACATTTGTAACATGTATTCTGCTGACACACAATGTGACTTCAGCTTTGCAGCTTCCCAAGAACGACCACAACCATAAGTAACAACCACCTCTGAGTCTTAAAACATGTATCAACGTGTTGGTTCCAGGTGGACAATCAATCACCTGAGTGTGTAACACAGCATGTCTTTTGCCTTTATCTGTATTCTCATCACTGTTGGGTTCAAAGAGGCACATCCTCGCAGAGCCACCTCAGATCTATAAATACCCTGCATTTATATTTAATTTATTTCACTACAGGCAAATCAAGGCCAGCTCTCCTCCGTCCTAATGGATCACACACAATGAAACTGACTGGACATCAAAGTTGCATAGAAAGAGCTTTGAAATAAGGCCATTAATATAATCATTCTCTGTCTGGTGCTGGATACCTATTTGCAACACATTGTGATGATAAATGTGTACATTGTTGATGATCCAAAATAACTTCCCTTCATTAGCGTTCTAGCTTTTATGTCCAAAAAGGTACGTTGTCCAAATATTAGGGGCATTTTGCAATACATTTTGTAGACTTGAGAGTCAGTGTACAACTACAGTGAAAACAATATTGCAGGAGACAATAAAGCTTTTACAAGACAGTAATCCTGTAAGATTACAGCCCTCAGCTGATGCAGTAACTGCACAAGCACAAACAAAACTGATGTGAATCCAAAACCAGCATTGACACACCTAAGCAAGAAAGACAGCTTTGCAAATGGCAAGACTGTGTAATCTGACTACAGTGGGGAGACGTGTCCATGTGTATCCATATCCCAACAACAGATGTGACTGTAGATATGGATGCACTTTATATTCTGCATTTTTCACAAAAGGTTTCAGAGCGGCAGTTCTCCTGCAGGTAAACTGAAACACCATATTGAATATTATCATTACATTTACTCTTGAGGCATTTGGCAAACACTCTAATCCAGGGTGACTACAATAAGACAACTGACAATGGCGGAGTTTCTAGCTCCAGGAACCACAGCTGATGTTACATGTTGGATAGTAGAATCGTGTCAAGTTAATGCTTCAACTCCAAAAATGGGTTATTAAAAATATATATATATATATATATATATATATATATATATATATATATATATATATATATATATATATATATATATATATATACTGTATATATATATATATATATATATATATATATATATATATATATATATATATATATATATATATATATATATATAAATATATATATATATATAAATAAATATATATATATATATATATATATATATATATATATATATATATATATATATATATATATATATATATATATATATATATATATATATAACCCATTTCAATCAAGTATACACAAAGACACTTGATAAATATAATTTTCCAGCAACATGAAGGCAAGACAAAACACAGAGCAAAGGGAATTTCAATCTGACGCTCAGCAGTCACATGAAAAGTGTTTCCTATCGAGGGAAATTACAAAACATCAAAACAAGGCCAAAGAGGTGTCAAGAGCCGCGCTGTAATCAGATTTTGGGTTGGGCCTTTAAGTCAAGTCAAGCCTCTTCTCTATGGAAAACAGCCCTGTCAGGACCTGCGTGGTGGGCCCCCTCTTTGTGTCACTGTCATTTAGCATCGGCACCGGCCTGTCAGATAGAATGCCACCCTCGCACTGGCTGCTAGCCCCGGTATGAGACAGGATGCTGAACAAAGGCCCCAGAATGATAGATGATGTTATACAACGGCCGCTGTTTTTGTCAGCCGACGGGGGGCACTCCCTGACATCCCCATCTATTGATGGATATGATTCTGAGAATACGTCAGTGTGTGAGATGAAGCCATCAGAGGAAGCAGAAAGGCAGCCAAAGGGAAACAGGAAAAACAGGAACCTGACGATATCAGCGAACGTCTCAGGGACCCAAGTTAAAGTAATTATCTATTCATCTAAATGCTTTTTTTTTTGCTGTGCTCTCTCATTAGATCCTAAAATACAAAAGCACTCCATCCCAAGTTGTGAATGCTTTTACATTTGCCATGGTAAACGCCACGTCACTTCTGGGAACAAAGCAGAAAGTGATGTGGTTTAAGTTTGTAGAAGCAGAAAACAATAGTTTGTTGGAAATAAACAGGAGAGCTGGGGGGGTTAGAATGAGCAGCGCTGTGACGGCAGACAAAGAAAAGGCCAATGCCGAAACAGATCAACTAAATCAACAGAAAATCCAAGGAAGCAGATGCCACAGAGCTGGACACGCTGTTTGCTTGCAGAGGGAAATCAGGGAAATGCAGTGCGAAATCAGGATGCTTTTGCAGAGTTTGAGATGCTGGGGAAAAAGGAGCACCTGTAGTGTGAAAATACCTCTGAAGGCCCAGTTGTTCTGATGAGAAAATATTCACTAACATGACCTCATCAGCACTGCTCCTCCCCAACACACCGACAAATGTATTTCCGGGCGCTAAACATTAAACTACTGTGTCTTCTCGGTGAGCTTCAGCACCCAAAGGGTTCATGTGTGAGTCATGGCCGCTGGCCGGCCTGATACGCCATGACAGACCAAGCCTTGGGCAGACAGAACAAATGCCATCACGCCACACTCGGCGCACAGCGCTGCAGCACAAAACACAGCCATTAGCTATCTAAGTAGGCAGCTGTGTCTTAGGAGAGGCATTCAAAAGAGGCAATTGGCATTGTACCACACAAATGCATCACTGGGAACTGAGAGACAAGATAAGCATGTAACAGACTTAACAAGAATTCAACTGTGCCAACGCTAGCTTGGAAAATTCCAAATGATGTTTTGCGACAATACAAGGCCAAGACACAACCTTGATGTTCTTTACAAGGTATCAACTTCATTCTCAAATGAGTTGAATAGAGCAGGAACTAGTTGTTTACAACTCTTTTTAAAAAACAAATAAAGAAATATATCTTTTCCCTGCCGGTTACAAATGCAAACAAAGTCAATATGCTGCCAAAAGCCGACAAATCTCACTGGCATATTGATGTACAGCCCTGGCCCTTCTCGAATGCAATCTGTCACAAGCAATAGCATCTCATGAGTTACAATGTGAATGTCACAAATAAGTGAAGGAGAAGGAAGAACTATCTCTACGTAGGCAGCCCTGGAGTATTGTGTAACAATCTAAGAAAGATAGAATGAACACATGCTGGTACAGTATGTGAAAATCAAAATGTCCTAAAGTTGAAACAGAAAACATAATCCTGAAAACTAACCACAACCTTTGCCACAAAAGAAACATACTATCTGAAACAAACTGAAGGTTTTTGGAAATTCTTCTGTGGTTACCGTGGTATTTAGTTGTTCTCGGCCCCTTTAGAGACATTGTGGAGAATTCAGGGGACGTTTGATGACCTTCAGTCAAACAAAAAACATAGTTGAAGTGTTTCCTGGCCACTCAACTGTTTTACTTGCCAGCTAAGGCTGCAACTAACGATTATTTTCATTGTTGATTATTTTCTCAATTAAATCGATCGGTCTCTAAAATGTCAGATAATGGTGAAAATGGTGATCAGTGGTTTCCAAAGCCCAAGATGACGTCCTCAAATGTCTGGTTTTGTCCAATACAATTCTTCACTTTTTTTTTCAAAAACATGACACCACGGAGAACTTTCAGCATTCTCTCATAACTCACTTCCTGCCCATTCTGCAGCACTTGCATATAAACTTGACATATAGACTGTAACAAAATCCATCCGGCTCAGGATCTTGAATAGTTTTTTGTTTGTTTTTTTTACATGCTCACAAACACATACTGCACTTGGTATGAAAGGCAGAGGTCAAAGAGCAGCGACAAAAGGAAGCCAAGTGTACTTTGAGTGTGACACACCTGGCAACAGCGCGACAGACCTCGAGAGGAGTGTGATTAACCCCCTGGCCTGTCAGCTTTGTTTTCTTCTGGCTGCATCTGCTCCAGTGAAGCAACGCAGGCTGCAGGAGTTAATGTACCGGTGAAGGAAGCGAGCCAACTGCAATCTTTGAAGGTCCAGGAAAGGGGGGATACGGGACTTCCGTAAGGCCAGGACCCTAAGAGAAGGATGGCGGAAGATGGATCTGTCTGTCTTGGCCTGCGCCGTTTCAAAAAGACAGCGAGACATTTGTGCCAACATGTCAACCATGGGGGCTGCAGCTTGTAAATAAGACATTAACCTCTGTGTTTACGACGGTGCAATGTGTTTTCTTCATTGCAAAGTGCTTTTCCATCGCAGTGCAGCACTGCTGTGGCACACAGCTCCCTATGAGGGATGAGCGGGGGTGGTGAGGCAAAGAGTAATAAAGTGTGTCAGTTCCTTTCTAGGGATAAAAATATTAAATCTTTCCGTTTTCAGTGAAGGGGTCCATTTTCATTTTTCACTCCTGCTTTTGCCCTGTCTCCCCCCAACTTAAGTTTAGAGGGTAAAACAAAAAAAAAAAACTGTGCCAGGGAAATCAATCTATTAGCTATAAGAGCTGAAAGAAGTCACTCTCTCATTATGTGGAGGGGAGTTGCACACTGAGGCTGCAGAGTGCAGTTACTCGTGCACACAATGAGGTCAGCACGTGACCCCCCTCCAGTGCTGGGTACAAACACATCCCTTCTGCAGAGCTCGGGGCCAAGCGTTAAAGACCATCTGACTGAATCCTTAACATGATGCCGTCCTGACTCCTGACACATCGCGTTGGAGCACAGAGCGCTGTGTGTGCATGTGTGTGTTACTAAAAATACCTCCACACATGCAAGAAAGCTCTGGGGGATTGGATAGTATAGTAGTACCTCATCGCTCTGTGTGTGTGTGTGTGTGTGTGTGTGTGTGTGTTTGTGTCTTTTTTGCCGCTGTCCCATACATCATCATCGTCGTTGTCGTCGTCATCATCTTGATTATTTTGACAGCCATCATAATAATTACTGTGCTAGTTGTGTATCAATAGTCACACACCATAACCTTTTCCTGTCCTTTCGCTGTGATCTATTTTATGGTTACTACTGATGAATATGAATACTGATATTTTTCTAATTAAAGACGCTAATAAATAGAGTGAAGGCTGTGAGTCAGCTCAGGCCAACTAGTCAGTGAGTGTTTGGAACATAATGAGCACATGGATGGACAGCAGATATGTGGATTATTCTGAAGTGGTGATTTAAGACGTTTCTTTGGATGTATGAATGTTGTTGCTTCTGTAGTCACTCAGGTCTCTTGTTTGACTCTTGCAGCACATAATACAGAAGGAGTTTCTAAAGACGAGTGTGTAATCCATCAGTTAATTCAAGAAATAATAGGCAGTATTTTACTAAAAAAACAATTTATATACCAATACAAAAATAATCTCTCTCAATCATCACTTATGACCCACCAGACGTGTGTGGTTGTGTCTGTATCTGCAGAGCTCTTGGCCCTTTGCCTGTAGTTTCTCTTTTCTTATTTTTGAGAGTGGGACGTGGGGCATTAGTAGAGTGGGTCATTCTTTAATCACAAGGTTGGCGGTTCGATCTCCGGCTCCTCCTGTCCGCATGTCAATGGGTCCTTGAGCAAGACACTGAACCCCAAGTTGCTCCCAGCGGGCAGGCCAGCTCCTTGCATGGTAGCTCGGCTTGGTTGTATGAATGTGTGTGTGTGTGTGTGTGTGTGTGTGTGTGTGTGTGTGTGTGTGTGTGTGTGTGTGTGTGTGTGTGTGTCCCTCGACTTTGCGTGAAAGAAAAAGCCTGCACACACTCCATTGTAATGCATGAGTTGTGGCCATGTTGCCTGAGCTCATTCAGTCTCATGGACATATTCATTTCCGCCAATACTTAAAACATATAATAGAAGGAGGAGGAGCAAACGGCTTTGTGCTAATAAATCACAGAGTAAGTCTCTCTGCAGAAAGGTTACACATTTCTGAATGGATCCTTTTTTCTTCTTGTTGGTGGGATTTTTCCCTACTCAACCTTTGATTTACAGCACATCAGCTGGCTCTTGACTTCTGAAGCCTTGTTGATTCATAGGAGGCTGACAGCTCCTAACAGTCTCCTATAAATATTAATCATGAATCTAAGGTTCAAGTCATGGTGGTGAGTAATCTGAAAGACATAGCCAGTCAGGAATATTAACTACCTACATTTAATTAATCCTTTTGAATAAACTAGTACCAGAAGACATGTCAGCCGCCCATGGTTACATTACCTGAGTGAGAGAACTGGCATGATGATGTTTCAGGCCTGACTTTCAAAGTTATGTGAAAGTAACTGCATGACAACATGTGCATTAATTCCGCCTGCAGCTTTTCATTTTTTATTAAACCCCAGTTTAAGCAGGGAAATCAGCTGAGAGCTAAATCTAATTTACAATAATGCCTTGGCAATTTTGGCAAATGCAGCCGAATATTCAAGCATCAAACCTGTGGGAGCAAGTTTTTTTTGACTCCCGCATAGATTCGGAAATAATCGACAATTATGTGGATTCAAACAAACTTGCATTGTCATGAAACAGTAATGCCTGTAATCCTCTCGTTATTCTTTAAGTCTAATTTCTCATCCACTGCATGATAATCAGTCTACAACGAGACCAGCTAAACAAATGAGTCTGCACATGCAGCACAAAGGACTTATTCATGCCTTGGAGATCCTCCTACCCATCCTTGAAATGCCTTTAATTCAAAATATAACAGACAGTCCTTAATGGTAGTTTTCATTGGTTCTCTCTCTACGATTTCTGCAGGCCTTTCAAATAAAAACGGAAAAAAAGATGAGAACTCTGTTCAAGGTGTGTGGGAAGGCAAACCTCAAAAGGCACATAGATAAGCCTTTCATTCCTGGCTTTTGTTTATCTCGCAGGGAATTTTAAATGGATATCATTCATTATTCAAACAGTATTTGCAGAATACAGACTCTTAGCTGTGCTTAGTTTTGAAGATGCTCTTTGTGTAAATGTTAAATAAACCAGACCTTTGCTCCAGGGATTACCTTTTTAAATGCATGACTGTCACTCTCATACTCAATAGAGAGATCCTCCACAATAGGTCTATACAATTTAGTATTTTGTACACTGCTCTTCGATAGAGTGCAAGAACTGCTAATCCACCCATCACTTCCTCATTTTTTTTATTTGCACATAATACCACTAGCCTTCTGTTATCTAACAGCCCACTTTCCTTTACACATAATACCGCTGTGGCCATTTTCTCAGCCGGCTGCACTTAACCAGTTCCTCGTGCTGTGATTGTTATGATTATTTTCATCTTGTGGCGATTGGGATTGAAGATGCCTAATTGTGCTGCAGGATTTTCTGAAACATAAAGACATTTTCTTTGTTTATCCTTGGCAAAAGTAGGCTACAGCAACCAACCAGTCAATGGCCAATGTTTTGTTGATTTGAAGTTGATGTACTGCAGAGGAGATATGAAAATGACAGTTTCCATGCAGGCAACTGCTGCTGCTGCTGCTGCAAACCATTAGGATGTTTATAGGACTGGTGCAATATGGGATTTTTGTTTATTTATTTTTTTGTTTGAAATCATTGCCATAGACTCCTAGAGGGACTTAAATCTGTGATCCATAATCCATAATTTTTAAGAGAGTGTAACTTGGGGAATGGCCTGATTTTCACATTGCATGGGCATACCGTCACTATTCATACGTGAGAGGAAACATTAACAAATGTACCAAGGCTCAGTAGGGCTGGGCTCAAATAATCGGTTCTTCAATTAAAAGTGATCTTTGTTTGAGCGATATGATATGGATTAATAAAATCTTTAAATTGATCTTTTGATATGACTTTGGGTGAGTTAATTATCCCATACAGTCAAATAAAGCACACTACTTAGGTGCGTATGCCTGAACAAACAGCAATGTCTTAATCTATCTATGCGGTAAGTAGATGTATTCTCAGATGACACTGGATTTCTGCTCGATGGATTCTCCAAGTTCAAAGCGTGAAAAGCAGTTGTGGATGTGAAGATTCCCCTGACACTCATCCACCAATGATCAATTTCCCATCCTCTGCCCTGCTCTGCCCTCACACATCAGCATCAATCCAACACACGTAAATACAGTGAGTGGCTTAATGCATTTTCCTCTCCAGGGATTCTGCAGACCAAAATGGCACCGCGAGGGTAAATAAATAAATATTGTGTTGAGTGGTGGAGTGGATTGCATTCTGTTGCAAAGTGAACAAGCTTTCTTCCCCCTGCTGTCCATAAAAAGGGAATCAAATTCTGTTTAGTATAGGCTTCTGAGCATAAACAGCCATGGACAATGTTGCAGAGGAGAGTCCGGACTTGGATGATACTAAAAGTAGCTATAAAGCTGAATTCAAATAAAGAGAGAGGAGGCAGGCGGCCCATGTTAAACAAATCAAAAAGGCACCACTGCGTAGTCGGCATGTGCACTTGAGGAGGGGTAATTAGAGCCCTCCTTTAGTGTGGCCTCCATTCAAACTGCAATCAAGAGTTTGGCACAACAAGGACTCTGAAAATCACTCCAGCTAACTAGGTCCATCCACAGTGCTCTGCCATGACATAATCCTTTAGAAAGATAGTTTAATTATCATCACTGCACCAGTTCATGCCAGGCTATAAATGTATTGCCCCTTTGGCAATGACAGGACAGACAAACAAAACAACATGCACCACAGCTTAAGGGGCAAATGTGAGCAAGACTGGCTGGATGAAACTTTACTTGGTCACTCTTTCATATAACGTAACATCATACGATTTTGATTAATCTCTCCGAGCACATAATCTTGGCTGCTGCCCACCGAGCACACTGGTCCCCACCCCACCTCTGCACAGCAGCAGCTGGATAAGCTGTGATAGGACGAGAGGCGTGGTAGCGAATAGAACACATCCAGAGCTTGACATCATGCCCTTGACTGGAGAGCAGGCTGACTGGCTGGCTCTCTATCTCTTCGCACTGCTGAAAAAGAGGGCCCGGTCCAATTACAGGCACTGGGTACATTGTCTTGTTAACTACAGCTCAGACTGTACATCTGGGCAGCTCAGAGATCAAGCGCTCGCTGGAGTTTAAATTGACAGAGCTACCTTTTCCGCTGTCACAGCTTCCTGTGTTACTCTGTCACTGGCAGGTGATGGAGGAGCAAAATAAGCTGTCAGAGGCATCTATGCAGATAGTGACGACATCAAAGTCTGCCGATTGTGACAGCCTTCATAGGGGGTCCGACTCTTGTTAAGCAATCTGGTAGAAACACACTATAACTCAGAAACCTCAATGTAGTTGAATTTCATGAAAGAGGCGTGCACTCGCCTCCGTAGCCATGACACTTTGATTCCAGAAAAATACACATTAACGGTCACATAAACACCTACTAAAGCTATGTATCCTGCCGCAACTGCATTCCTGTAAGTATCATGGTTGTAGTAGTGCTGGAACAATGTGTCAATTAATCCATTTGGATCATTGAAAATGAAGTGACAACAAACGGGATCATTTAGTGACTGTAAAAAAGAATATCAAACATTGGCTTCTGTGAAGGTTCTCAGTCTACTATCTACTACTACTACTAACTATTTTAATAATCAAATAATCGGTTGAAGTTAAAAATTCTCAGATTCCAGCTTCTTAAATGTGATCATGTTCTAGTTTCTTCACTCCTCTGTGACAGTAAACTGAATATTTTTGAGTTGTGGACAAAACAAGACATTTGAGGACATCGTGGGCTTTGGGAAACACTGCAGACATTTTTCACCCTTTTTCTGACATTTCAGAGACCAAACAAGTAATCCATTAATCAAGATAATAATCAACAGATTAATCGACGATTACAGCACTAAACTGGACCTTTGTGAAAGCAGTCGTTCTTCACTAATTGATATTAAACATGTCAGTGTAACAGACCCCTGTGGCTTTGCTCTGAACTTGAAAGCAGAAATGGTTGCAGACAAGATGGAGCTGCATTTCATCCAAACTCCGCCAGATTACTAATGAGCTATTGACCTATAAATGCCACTTCAGAAATGACAGCCACCAATTTTGACCTTTAAAAGAGGAGTAAATATAAAGAGTGTCTCCCAAGGCTCAGCACTGTGCCAGAGGTCAATACTGAGACTCCATTATAGCCATTTAAGTAAAACATTCTCCTGGAATAAAATGCCACATTTAGCTAGTTGGCCAAATGATCCTGTAGAACAGGCATGGAATATCTGAATGTTAAACAACACACAGGGCAGACTTGATGCAAGTGCAGCTGACAGTCTCAGGAGCAAGAGGCGACCTAGCCATGCAGACCACGGCTCTGAAACACGCCTCGGTGTTAATTAGAAACACAGCCCAACTGCATCCTCGCTGAGGCGTTTCACTGGAGAGGAAATAAGCAGGAGCAGCAAAATATACAAAGACACTCATGAGGATAAAGGAACACGGCTCAATATGATCGGAGCAGGCAGATGAGACGACACTAAATACACATCTGACTGAGGAGACACAGTAATCCTAACCCAGACAAATAGCCCTTTGTTGAAAAATTCCCCTCTTAGCAAAAGTGAAATGTGTCATTTGTAATATTTAGGAACATTTGTTTCCCTCTGGACTCAAGAAATAGAAAGTAGTGAAAAAGTTACAGATAAAGTAGTTTTTTTTCATTTTTCCTGTTTCCTGGGACATTCATCCATACTATTTGTGTCAGATCAAATCCATGAAATTTCAATTTTTTATATTATATTATATTATATTATATTATATTATATTATATATATTAAAATATAATATTTTCAGGTTGCGAGCTAAATTGTGGGATAAACACGCTCTATGCCCCTCCGTTTTAGGAGAACCTTTCCGGTCTCATTGAATCAATTGGATCTAACATCCTAAAAAAAAGCAGATTTTATTATATATCATTTTTTCATGTATCATACAGGTGTTTTACTGCAGACAAGTATCTCATAACACAGTTCTGGTGCCCCTATGACTGTCCAACACCCTACCCCCATTCCCTGACCTCTATTTCCCTGTTGGTCAGTCCCCAGCAAATCCGAAAAGCCTCCCAGCATCTCTATGGCGACGGGCCTCAGTCGAGCAGATGGCCTCAGTGTGCCGCGCAGCAATTAAAGAGGGAGCGCCGAGCGGGGAAAAGAAAGTGGGTCAGGATCAGGGAGAGAGGGGAGGGGGTGGGGGGGAACAGGGCCGGCAACGTGAAGCTGCCTCTGCCTCGGGTTTATGCACGGACATATGCATTTGTGCACTCTGCGACACACACACTCACACACACACACACACACACTTGTGTTCATGCCTCAGTAAACTCCTTCCTGGGTCATCCCAGCAAAAACAAATACCCACGCCAGTCACGAAGCGTCAGCGGTGTGAGAATGAAAAGAGGGGTTAGAGCGACGGGGGACTGCCCCCAAATCTCACACACTGATAAGTGTGGTGAGAAGTCAGAAAAACTTCCCCTCAGAATTACACGGGCAAATCCCACAACCAAATCAATAGGATTAACCCTTTAAATCCCACACAACGACATACAGAATCAGCCCTATGTCATTTGGATTACTTCCACTGGAGCGCCACAACTCTGGCAGGAATTGGTTCTTTTTTCTTCTTTTTTTTTAAGCTTCACCAAAGTTTGAAACAAACAGCAGGGATGAAACCCACCCTGGCGATGTGGGGCAAATCCAATCAGTTTTATCCCCCAACTACTTTCATCGCAGTCTATTGAAACATGGGACTCCAATTTTATCTCGACTTAAACCCACTTGTTCTAAAAGATCTGATTGAGCTTCTGAATCGCTCATTACTCACATTAAGAAAGGCTTTAATTAAACAGATTCAGAGGACAATATGATCTTTCAGCACATTATGGAGCTTTTAATTTAATTTCCTGTTTTATGTGTCATCGTCTTACAATTATGCAACAGGCAACGCGTTTGTTTGAAGATAGCTTTAATGGAGAATATGAGTTGGTGTAGGGGGGGTCCATTGGCTTCCCGCATAGGAAAAAAAATAAAAGTCCTAATGAGCTGGAAACAATTTAATGAACTTTTATTTGCACAAGTCTTTTCTTCCCGCGAGCAGCCCAAATTGTGCCTAAATAGAACTTCAGCCAAGAACATTATTTCAAGGCATACTAGAATTACTTTAGGAACATAGCCTCAGTCAGGAACAGCATGACCCTCACATCCCCCGCAGGGTCTACATGTAAATCCCCATGTCCCCCTTTTCCTCTTTACATTTAGGCTGACATTTTCCCTTGCAAATTTTCTGCCACAATTTAAAGGTACGATCCTTAAACCCATTTTGCAGAGCAATTTGAAACTTGGCATCCTGCGAGGTACGAGTGTGCAGGCCAGAGAGGGGAGGTATTTTAAGAGTTTTGCTGCGGTATTAAACAGCCCCTATATCAAATTCCTCATTCCAGCATTTGTTCCTCTGTTCCACTATTTGTTCCTCTTTAGGTTGTATTTTCAGTTTCATAATGCTGACAAAGAAGGTACACCGTGCCGGGAAAAACTGCAAGCCAAAGTATCTAAATAAATATGTTCAAGTGAGAGAAAAAAATCCAAGTCAGATACATCAATAAAGGCAGGGAACTGCACAGTTCACTCTCACTCTGTGACTGTGAGCTATGTGGGTGCAGGGTCAGTGAGTGGGTGTTCTTGTGGCCACTTATATCTGCATAACTTATCATCATAAAAATGTTAGAACTCATATGTTCGACACGTGGGCGGGAGAAACCCTTCACCCCACCGAGCCTTCTGTTTCTCTGGCCTGACATGACATTTGGCATCCTTATGGCTCAACTGACAATTGCTGTGAACTACAAAATGGCCCTGCATGATTCCTTTACTGGTAACAAAGCCCTCTCCCGATTCTTGACTGGTTAATTCCACTTGCAAACCCGCAGCCAAGCAAGACGTGTGCTGCCAGAGTGGAAGCTCCCAAGTGGAAACCCCTGGCAAAGTTATTCATCTGGAAGAGGCAGGAAGAAGTGAGCAGGAGAACAGAGGTGGGTGGGTGGGGTGAGAGGGGGGTATAGCAGGCATTTTATATGCAACTATTCTGCATTATTAGAGAGGATTAGCTTTAGGGGAAATAGTAAAAAGTAACCCAGACAAAATGTCAACGCCAAATAGTAGTCAGATGGAGGTGACCTGGATCGTTCTTTAACCTTAAGCAAAGGGGGGCGTTTTCTGCGTCATATTTCATAGGAGTGGGAATCACCAGAGGCCTCGTGATACAATGTTTTTGCGAAAGGAAACTTTGTCAACATCTGTTTTATCGAAAAAAGATACATTTCTCTGTTTGTTCATCTCACTTCCATTTTATTGCTGCAAAATGGGATTGTCAAGCAGACAAACTGACCATCACATATATAATAATAGATTGATACTTGGCGTCTGTTATCGATACAGTATTGCCATGGAAAATATCGCGATGCTATGCCGTATCGATTTTTTCCCCCACCCCTAATATTTCATAATAACTCTTCAACTGTAAAATACCCTGCCTTAGACAGATCTTTGTTGCATTTTAAAACTTATTTGATGTAACCTTGCAAAAGTACTTGCCTGTCATTTGTTCATGTAAAAAAGTAAGAAAAGTATTATATATTTTCCTATATAAATATGAACCTCATTGGATAGACTGGAAGATACAAAGGATGGTAGAGGACAGACAGGTACGGCAGCAGGTCCTCATGGGGGAAACCTGCTTTCCAGCCTGTCAGTCCTTAAAATAATGCATTAGGGATACTGCAACCGCCCTGTGTGCACTGTGTCTGATGGAGACCTTAAGAGTAGAGGCTATGTGCACATCATCCATCTATGAGTGTACAAGTCCCTTTGGTCCATGTTCATATAAGCGTCTCATAATAAATGTCAGGCCTGAAAAGAACAGAACTGAATGTAAGGCTGCACAAAATACAGTATATCTTCTTTTTTTTTTTTTTAAATCGTCATCGCGATATCAACTGGTGGAATAAACATATTGTGAAAGACACTCAGAGATGTTTTGCCTTAGTTTGAAAACTGCACTTTTAAATCTAACTCTCATCTATTTTTAGTGGTGCATTTTATGTTCAATTCAATGTTCAATTTGTTCAATAAAAGAATGTTGGAAATGATTTCCTTTCATTTGTTTTAAATCCAACAAGCAGTTTCTTGTAGCAGAACACTGAAAGCAGCAGAACTGAGTGCACTTTAATATCTGTTTCTTTATCGTGAGTAATATCGTTAGCGCGATATTCAACAACTTTATCGCATATTGCAAGTTATCCTCATATCGTGCCGCCCTAATTGAATGCATGTTCCACTTGTTTTTTTCATTAGCCGGTATATGATGTTGGCCTACTGTATGTGTGATAAAGTGAACTGCATTTAGAGGAGCAAATATAGTTTACACCCAGCACAACCGTACCCTACAGCTTTGCTGTTATGCATACAAGTCAATAGTTTAAATAGGTGCAGTGCTGGCTCAGACTCTGTCTGTTCCAGCTCGAGATAAAGGGATAAACACAACCCCTCTCCCCACAGGAGGGACTGCTGGTTAGATTACTCACTCGCACACCTCTTTTTCACACACATTTAAATACAAAATAGCCACATACATTGCAATGACATTTAAATAAAGAGAGGGCATACAGGAAGGAGGCGGAGGCCATTTGGTACACCTGACTTTCTGAAAACAATGCAACATTGGAGTCAAATTCAGTCAGGCTTGAAACTGGGGAATCAATAGCAGACTACATTAGTTGCTTTGGAAAAGACCCTACTAACAAAACGGAAGGATCAATGGCAAACTGCAGGCCATTTCTGTGTTTATCTTCATCTCGTTCACACATAAGTTGAACCGTGTGCGCTAACAAACTGAAACAAAATGAAGAATCTCTACCACTCACATAGGGTTGACCTCAATCTCAGTATAATGCCAAGCACTGGGAGTATAGTGTCAGCTCTGGCGCGGGCGGAGAGAAGAATAATAGCTGAAATATTCTCAGACATGTTCACGTATAGGCAACTGAAATCCTTTTGAATTGAGCAATTATCTTTAAAGTCGATCACAGCAGGGGAAGGGTGCAAACACGAATGAAGGATGCACACTGGAGAGAGGGATATGACAGACACAGAGCTGACCTGTTATCAGTCATATTTCACTAGTCTGTCTGCACAGGACCAGGGCACTAAGGAGCTTTGCAGCAAGCTGCAGCACACGGGAAGCTTAGCTATATGTCAGGGAGAATAAATAAACCTGTGTTTGTGTTTTCTAAGCAGACCCCCCCGCCCCCACCCCCTCATAAAACCAACACCACCGCTGCCTATGCAACCCCCCCCCTCTCCCCCCTTCACCCACACCCATTTACAACCACGCTGTTGCTTTGAAGAGCAGTCAGCTCCCGGAGAGATATCAGTGTGGAATATTAAATGAGCGAACACCATCACTCATTAAAAAGGGAAACATTTCGTGGAACAAACCCCCTTTTGTATCAAGTGCTAACCAAGCCAAACTCTCAGCGAGCGCCATGCTCAAAGGCAGAGCGAGGAGACAGGAGAGGGAGGGGTGGATGGGGAGAAGACACAAATAGAAGGGTAGCGGGGGTAAAGCCGAGTTTGTAGAAAGTCAAAGGGAAATGTAAAGTTCTGGCAGGAGATCAGCTCTGAGCCTCGTGAAGCCCTGGCTGCTGTGTAACAATGACGGAAATTCTGATACCTCTTTGATTCCGAACACTTCCGTCACGACAGTTTGAAACCCGCTGTTAAATTTTTAGAAATAGCTCGATATTTTCAGTCAAGTGTGTACTGCAAGCTAATATTCCATTTCAGCTTCACCGCTGGAGGGCATTTATCAGTGGATGGCATGTGCAGTGGGGGAGCTGGAAGGCTTGTAATGGGATTGACAGATATGGTTTTTGAAGGCGGTATGGATGTTTTCAGTCAAAAGTTGAAGACAGTTTGTGTAAATATGCAATGTCCTATAAGCTGACCTGTTTGAGGTCACAAATTCAGAAAAGTGGCAGAATTTTTCAGCAGAATTTCCTTTACAGGAAGGAAAAGCTACTTATTCAGCAGTCGAGTGTCAAAAGCACAAGAAGTCTCCAATGAAACGGAGAATGAACGGCTCTTTCAAACACTTAGGGCAGGAAGGAAGAAACTCTGAAATACATTATCGACTCAATTAAATAAACTAAATATAAGATATTTAGGGCTGCAACTAACGATTATTTTCTTTGTTCATTCATCTGTTGATTATTTTCTTGGTTAATGGATTAGTTGTGTGGTCTCTATAATGTCAGAAAACGGTTAAAAAGGTGGATCAATGTCTCCCAAAGCTCAAGATGACGTCCTCAAACATCTTGTTTTGTCCACAACTCATATTCAGTTTACTGTCACAGAGGAGAGAAGAAACTAGAACATATTCACATTTAAGAAGCTGGAATCAGAGAACACTTTTTTTTCATTAAAAAATGACTCCATCTTTGCAGCTCTAAAATTCCTAACAGTGGAATTATAAAATAGTGGCAAAAAAAAAACCCTGATCAACATTGTTGTCAAGGAGAAACTTTGACTAAATATTGAATGTATTGGCCTAATACAGCAGCCAGCTGATGGGGCTGAGCCAGGACAGTAAGAGGCAGAGCTGCAGGCCAGCTCTTGTCAACAACAGACTGCACAAGTCAGCACAAAATCCAACTGAGTCAAACAGCAGAGAACATGGCAACAGCATCAACCAGTCCATCAAGTTGGAAAATGACTCCCAGTCCACCTCAACTAGTTCACAAAGTAGAGCCGCGAGTCAAACACAGAAGTGTGGACCAAGACAAGCACCAGCCAAAGTAACACAACCTCAACAGTAATTTAAGCCAATCTGTTTCCAGAAATCACACAGTTTTTTTTCTGTGACTGTTTGATGATTTTTCTGTAACACTTGCATCAGGTCAAAATTTGGCTACTGCCAGCGCCAGTATATTTCTACATTACAGGATCCATTTCTCCCCTTCGTCCTCAGACTGTTGTTCAGACAGGTTGTTCACTGACTGCTGTGCTCCTTAATGGATGCACATCATCCCAGCTGCCTGTTGTAAATTGACTTGTTCAGGCAGTCACACAAGGGGGAGGGAGCTGCACTGATCAGATCTGCTTTATTTTAAAGGCGTACAGCCTTAGTGGGAAGACCAGGCATTATCCACTCTCTCAATCCCATATCAGCCCGTGACTAAATGCCCCAGTTGTAAACCCAAACACAAAGCATAGCATTCCCAAATGATTTCATTTTTTTAAAGTGGCGCAGCAGAAAATACAAGACGACTGCATACAAACGTTAAAATGATGCGTTAAAAGGCAGCACTCGCTTCGCACAGCTACGGATGTAGTTCGTGTCAAAAATAAATAAATATGATTTGCCTTAAACTGAAATGACTGACTGCAGGTAGTAACTATAGTAACTGAGCTCTAAGGGAGAAATAGAGCAAAGAAACTCCACAAGCTATTGGCAAGCCAAGACGCACTCACATAAAAACAGTGCAGACTGTCAGAACCTCTCCAACATGCGGAATTATTTACTTTTTCTTCAGGGAAGATTTACATCAACCCAGGAACCATAATAAGCCCATCCTCAGATGTTGGAACAGCTATCTGACAAACTGCAAGTAAACGACGGAACAAATGTAGTCATTTAATGCCATTCTCGTTCTCAAGAGCAGGAATATAACCATTTAATCCCTTGACAAGGATGGACTAAATAGAAGAAAACGAATGAACAGATTAATGCCAAATCAGAAAGGCTCAGGGCGAGATTTGATCCCCTTTATCGATTTCCTTTTTTTCCTTCCTTTGCTGATTCTGCGATTTGAGTTGAAACAGAGACGAATTTCAAGGATTTTAAAGCAGAACATTGCAGCTGCAGCTTCCTGATAAACGTGTTTTCCATCCTGATCCAACACGGGGACTGTCTGCTGTGAAGAGAGCAAAGGAGCAGGAGAGAGGACACCAAACAGACACCACACACCTAAATTACAACCGAATGAAAACACTGCATATGATACTGAACTGCATGTTCTCACAGAACAAGCTATCTGGTAACCTTAGACACCCGGTGTCTGGGACAAACATTACTTGTGATATTTGACTATCCTTCCGTATTCCCAAAAATCGCTTCATTCACTGATCCAACTTATTTCATCATCACAGAGACATGCAGACGAGCTCACTCGAGGCCCGGAAACATTCATTTATTCCTTATCATGCCTAAAATTGCTGCACATAAACTCCAGACTCCAGATAATCGGAGGTGAACTTAATTTAACATTCATCCAGTCTTTAATACTATTTGTGCAGTCATCCGCACGCAGAGAACACTCCATTTTGTCCTAACCTTTCCATTATTTAGGTTCAGTGCTTATCGTCATGTTTTATTTATCTATTTTGGGATACGCAGCCATTATGCGGAGACCACGGTGGCTGGAAATGTGCACCATGAACTTACAAAGAAAACTGAGGATGTTCCTCTTTGGATAGACTGCTGTGATGTATTGCACAAAACTTAGCTTAGCTAATTCGAATACTTTGCCAAAGAAAATAAAAATCTTTGGAATTAATGAAGGGCAAGACCATTTCCAGAATCATGACGCTTTACAGAGACATTTCATGCAGTGTTTGGAGAAGGATTTTCTAAAGAGCTGACAGCAAAACCACAATGAGCTCAATGCTCAAAGAGATGAAGTTTGAGTGGCCAAGTACCTCTATTAGTTTCTATGGCAAAAAGCAAAGCTTAATCTCCTGTCAGCTCCCCTCAAGTCTCCCAGGACTCGAAGCTCTCTCCCCCATCCATCACCTCAGCAGGGACCAAAGTGAGACTCCCCAAAGGAGTGAGGATCAGAGCAATTTGCATTCACACTCAAACCATCAAGGCCCAACAATCCCATAGTGACTCTCTCTCACAACTGTCATCCCAACGAAATGTCACGACCGGCAATTACAGTTTTCCTTCAAAGAGAGAGAGAAAGTCAGAATGCTAATTACAATGTTCCAGCAGTATTCATTCCATTAACCATCTTAAGGAAACATTTGCCTGCCTGTTTCAGTGCTCAACATCAAGCTGGTAGTATTTCAACACTATTTCTGAACATGCCTGCAGGTGTCCTCAGACCCCCCCTGACTGTCGGGTCAATCAATCCAACGGAAGTACGTGACATTTCAGGTAAACCTCGATGTGCTTCAAATGAGTCTGGAAAACAAATACGCACCGCTGCGGCACAGCATGTGAACGGTTGTCATGAGTCAGAATGATCTGTTGTGCGTCAGGCTTTGGTGACAAGCTTGGGCATAGAAATCAGGCAGTTAGCTGCGCAATTAACCCTAAAGAGCCAAAACAATAAAGCTGTCTATCAAATTGGAAACGGGGAAACATCACCCGTGGTTAACTTCTCTCACATCTCTCAGGGGACACCACACGTGAGAAGAATCAAACAGTAGATCAACACAGTTAAAGGACAGTGACACAAAACAATGCAGCTGTGTTGTGGCATTAGTAGAGAAACTTACTACTAGGGCTGCAACTGAAATGGATTGTTTCGTTATTGATTCATCTGCCGATTATTTCTCCAATTAATCAAGTAATAGTTATAAAAAGCTATATAAAATGTCAGAAAATGGTGACAAATGTCAATCCCGGTTTCTCAAAGTCCAAGGGGATGTCTTTAAATGTCTTGTTCTGTAAGTCCAAAACCCAAAGATATTCAATTTACTATGACATAAAATAGTAAAGGCGTGGGGAACCTCAATGTTTGAGAGGCTAAAAACAGCATTTTCTGTCATTTGTTCATGAAAGATTACTCAATCGTTTAATTGCTTATGAAAAAAAGTTAGCAATGATTTTTCTGTTGATCGACTAATCGATTGGGCGACTAATCGCTGCAGCTCTATACTTGCTACCAAACGTTGAGGAGAAACTCACATGAGGGACTGCATGAAATGACTGACAGACGTGAACAACAGGGGTCTTCAGCAGAATGATTTCAGCCGGCATGCTGCCAAGTCATTACAAAGATTAGAATTCACAACTACACAATTTCCCTTCCTGAATAATAGTGCATTCAGAGTTGATGCTCGTCCGCCATTCAGCATTCATTTCCCCAATGTTTAATCCAACTAAGATGAGGAATTAGAGCTGGGAAATCTCTTTGTGCCCCCGCTGAGAGCGATATCTATATGGGCTCGTACAATACCCGAGGAGGGAGCCCAGCCATAAACAGCCACCTGGTTGCTAATTCAATTCACACTCAATTAAATATCAAACTGGAATACTGGAGAGAGAGAGTGCTAATACAAGAAAGCGCGAGCAGAGCTGCCGTTATTATTCACAGATCCATTATTCTCAATGTTGCTTTTATTTGATAATCTGTTTGGCGAGCAGCTCGGAATATTTTCTGTTTATGAATTTGGCACTCTTGTGCTTTCTACAAAACGGTTATTACCGTGACAGGCCCACATGGCTTTCCCTGATGGATAACTGTGGCTTGCATTTGTTAGGGCCACTCTCCCACTTGTTTGTGCGTCTGTAATGAGGGAAGGGTCTGGAACATGTTGTATATCAATTAAGTCATCAAAGACAGTGGGCATTTATGGCAACGCCCTTTAACCTCAGGGTGAAAGACCAGATTCTTGTTTTTGCATGTCAAAAGAAACGGGTCCAAACAACTGCTCAAATAAAACATTTTCCGAGGCCTTCCCCTCATGAGGATGTCTGAAACGCACGAATTGTGTCAGTCACTTTTTTTTCAATTAAATACAGCAATAAAAAAAGAATAAATGGAAAAAACGGCTATCCGCACAATGTCTAATTAGGCTTAGAAAACACCCCCCTCTTTACTCAAATAAGACATTTCCAGGACACTTTAACTGCAATTTTTGAGACATTTTCCACTCCCCTTGACTGAACAGCTTCAAAAGATTTCCACCGTGAATCCCAAGGGAACCAGTTAATCCTGATCTTCTCCACAAGCAAAGGGATCATCTCAATGTAAATCAGACAGGGCTTTTTGATCAAAGTATTCAATCAGTCTTAAACACATGACGCCACAAGGAGCCTCACTGCGAACAAGGTCAACATCGTGGTTGCTCTCGAGCTCGAAGGGGGGGCGACAACAACCCAGATGTGACAAAAAGATTCGCCCAGAACATACTTTTTAGACTCATTAGACTAGGAAAGGGTCACCAGAGTAAAACATCAAGTAAATCTGTACAAGCTACAGTCTGTTAGAGAAAATGAGGATACCTGCGCCATTCAAAACATCATCTGACTGATCATTCTTGACCACACTTGACCCTCGGCCATTCCTTTCTTAAAATAGGGGCGCCAGACCGAATTTACTTGTCCACGATGTAAACAAGCCTGTGAACTTTCAGCTAAATCTTAAACCCCCTCTGGATAGTGCATCACGTGCAACACACACACACACACATATATAAAAGGGAGGTGTATATACATGATGGTTTATTGTTGGCTTGTTTTGTTCTCCAATTAGAAGCTTGTCAATAGAACCAGAATAATGATGCTCTTTCCGATTAGAGTCCAATACAAATTAAGCACGTGCCTCAATAATTAGGCCCACTTGAGGCAGCTTAAATGCCAGGAGGATCAATGTCAAATTATCACTCATTTATCAACCACCAGTGTCCTTCCTCAGCACCTCATCCTTTCGCCCAAAACACACACATACAGGAAGCACGCACACGCCATCTCTCTCCATCTCCTCAAATCTATTAGGTATTCAGTATGATTTGTCAAAGTGTGACTGGAGCCGGAGACAAATGTCACCACATCCTGAGTCACTCTTCCTCAGAAAATATCATGACTGCGTATGAAAACAACAAAAAGGCCTGTAGGTTTGATTCTAAGTTTAAAAGGGGAAGGATTTAGCCACCATGAGTGCTTCAATTCGAATCATTTGCAATATTCAACTAACAGGACAGGAGCTATGGGATAACATGGCCACAGGTTTCAATTACCATTCAGGAGCACTCTGTGGCTCCGAGTTGCCATTCCAATGACATATTGGAAAACTAGGGGACTGCTGGCCTGCACGGTTCGCACACATCGCCATCTGCCTGCTGCCCGGGTAACTTCAGTACTTTGCAGCCAAATAGCCTATGCATTTTCAGCCGTTTAGAGTGGGTTGGATTCTATAAGACTGAACACACTTTCCAATTGTCTCTGACTCATGTCCACATCTTGTTGCAAAACACAAACCGCACCATGGAATCGATCCACCCGTTCACGCATGAATCAAGTCTGTGTTATTGCAAAATAAAACACGCAACACACACACACACACACACACACACACACACACACACACACACACACACACACACACACACACACACACACACACTGTGGAGCAGGGAGGTGATGATAGAATAGAATACACTGTGTTGGATGATTTCCCCGCTGAAGTCTGCGGCTTACCTTGGACGTGCAGCGCTAGCAGGAGTATCCACATCCCCACACACATCGCCATGGCACCTCAACTATCCGCGGGATCTCGTTTGATAACCTGAAGGGTGGATGAACTGGTGGGGGGGGGCTCAATCGAGACGACAAAGACCAAGCATGCAACTTGTGCAAATCCCACTTTGGTCCAAAACTAGTCAATCTCCCTCACTGAGCAGTAGGAGACTTTCGCAAAACTAGAGGATCGGTGTTGCGCGTCTCCGTGCCAAAGCATCCAATTTCACGTCTGCGACGATTTCTTGGCAGGCAGGCTAGAGTTTGCTCTAAGTAGAAACCTGGCCCGGGGTCCGCCGAAATGAAAAATGAGATCCAAGCGGCTGCAGATTTGACCGGTTTAGTGTGATGGGAGTCTTTTAGGAAACAGCAGGCTAGGAGAGAAGGACAGTTTGGTTCTTATCTAAAGGAGTTTAGGCATGTAGCCTTTGTTGCTCCATGCATCCAGCGTCCGCAGCGGCTGCACGACTCTCCCCCTCCGCACAGTGCTCAGGGATCAGAGGTAAAGTGGGCGGGAGGTCCTCGATCGATGCTGCAAAGCTGGGAAGTTTCCAACACTTTGAGACTTCCTTCTGGGAAATGTCTTTTTTTTTTTTTTTTTCTTCCGTATGCAAAAAAAAAAAAAAAAAAAAATGGACAAGGCACCTAACAGATGATCTGCTGGCACCGTCCCTGTTTTGAGTTCCGTAAGTTCCCCGGTTCTCCCTGTGTGCAGCCGGAGAGATCAGCACACTACCAGGCCGGTGAAGTTGTTGGGACTCTGGGAATGGTGAGATGAATGCGCCCACCCCCCCTTTTCCTCGTTCTCGTTGTTGTTGTTGATGAAATACAGTGTAGCTTTATCCCGCTATGCGCACAGCCCCGCTGATCTGCCAGTGCCTCCACATACAGTGTGCTGTGTTGCCGACTATCGCTCAGGATTTGGGAAGAGATCGGGATCGGGTGACGTTGCGCAAGGGAGGAGCCTGCAGTGTTCTGCAAAAAGCAAAAGCATCGCCTGGAAAAACTCCAGCAGCAGCAGCCGCAGCCTGGTTGGTGGTATAGCCCCCTTGGAAGTGACTCTCAAACTTTTTCGTGAACGCCAAGCGTCTTTAAAATGACTCGTTTGGAGCAGGAGGTTGTGCAATTTTGCGCAAAGGAAAAACACATTTTAGGAGGATTCCGATATAGATCCGTCAAAGAGACAGGGTGGGGATGCGGTAGAGGACATAACAGCGTACATTCATGCTCTAGTGAAATGATGCACTCATATGTTGAAACCCCTACAAAGAACCCTTTGAGACTGACCAATGAGAATCGAGGACATTTTTCTTGTATTATGTAAATTCTCCCGTTTTCTCCCACAAAGAACTGCTCAAAATAGAATTTAATAAATCAAACTAAAAAAAAAGAATGACATTGAACTAATCTCATTGATGTCCAATGACCAAAAGAGCAGCATATCACAGTTTGTGAACCACTATACAGGCAGCAAAACACCTACTCTAATCCATTATCACAGCATTACCTTCAAATTTGGTAAATAAGTGAGAAAGTCTAGTAGGCTACTTTTCATACGCAGGGCGCCATCAGGGATCCCCTTAATGATCTGCTGCTCCCCAGACCTCATGTGAACCACAAGTGTAACAAACATGTCAGGGTGGGGCAGTGACAGCTAAAATATGAGCCTTACGTGTTCTCATAGTGAGGTAACGTTTTGGCAATTAAAAAAAAGGGGGAAGCTACACTGGATGATGATGTTAGGGAGAGGAAAATGACAAACATTTTCTTTACATCTTCAATATATGAGTTTGTGTGCATGTGGTCTGTTTTACCTCATGAACCAGCTGTGTGTAGCTTACTAGCCATAGCCAGTCCTCTTTCATCTTCCTTCCTTCCTTCCTTCCTTGTCACTCCTGAACCAGTTCATCCTTTTTCTCCAGAAGCAACCAAACAGGATCAGGCCTGTGGAGGAAATGAATGGGAGGATGAATGTGTTAACACTTCCCTCTTGTGGACAGTGGTTCTTTAGATAATTACAGTTTTTTTTTTTTCTTGTTTTTTTTTGTCGCTATGGTACTATTATCAATAGTATGGTGCAGTGTTTTAAAACTCTAAGTACAAGACTCCCAACTGATCATGCTTAAATCAAAGCAACGGATTCTCCTTTCATTTGGCTCGTAAACACCTTTCACTACAAGACCAATGTTTCAACCACTGAGTTTCTGGTGAAATACAAATGACTACATTTTAAGTCACCTGAACATATAGTGCAATTCTTTCAGTTAAGTTATTGTAACAATTGCTTAGCCCAAGACCAAACAATCAAGATACATGTTTAAAGGTGACCCTTTGAAGTGCTAAAGATGATTCTTCTTCACTGTTTTCACATTACAGTAGGGGTAAATGTAACTGGTTATTACCCATCAAATTCAACATCAAACTATTTCCTTAATTCCTATCCCATAATCAGAAGTGTGATCAATAAAGACATCTTCCCAAATCATCGATGCAAGAAACAAATTTGTATTGCAACATTACTGTAAGGTTTTGACTAATTAAGTACTTTGAAAAAACACTGTAACAGAAACGAAAGAAAATTGTTTACGGTAAATACTGTAAAAAGTTCTCTGTAGTACACATTTGGTCTTCTGGATTTGGCCATAAATTCTGGTCCACATCACAATGTATGTTTTCATAGTTCATGTGGCTTGGGAAAACTCTTCTTGAATGTCGAATCCAAGCCTGCCATTGGTCAGCAGTGATGTCATCTCAAGCCTCATCCACACTATTTTATTGTACTGTAATCATTGCAGTGGTCCTTCGTGGCCCTGATTGTTTGAGTACTACTGTAAATTACCAACACTAAGGTTGAGGGTTCAAATCCCACCGAGGTCACAAAAGATCTCCCACCTTAGGGTGGTGATTCTGAAGTTTTGCCTGACTATAGCCTATGAGGCAAAATAAACAACCATACCTACAGTATCTTACGCAAATGTTTCATTGACTATCAGTTATGAACAATGAGCATAGTGTTAGTAAAAAGTATTTTAACAATACAGAAGAAAATCCTATCCAAAGTTATGAGTGTACTTTGTATGACCGTACTGTGTTTCAATGTGAAATTGGTCTTTATAGATGTTTTTTGTACACAGTTAAAGTCAGATGTACTTAGAGTTGTGAAAAGAGGTACTTCTTGATGATCTGTTGGTTTTTTTGTACTTAAGGTAGTGAAATATGACCACATACTTGTGAGAATAGTATCATAACGTCAAAAAAAAAAAAACTGTAAAATAGAACAATAGTCAGAGATCTTTAGAGCCATTTTTGGCAAAACATAGTTGAGCCTTATAGTGAAGGTAACACAGTCTATTTGTAGTTCTAAATGAGCATTCATTAATATGGTGATGTTTGTTGCCATTTTTATTGCCCATGTCTTTGATTAGAGGGGCAAAGTTTAGAGGCGCCGGGCCGTAGAGGTAGGCTGCGAAAGGTCATGACTCACATTTTAGTTGTATGAAATGTTATGTAAATGGCTTATGTAAGAATAACTTTAGGCTTACAACAATAATACATGAAAGTTGAAATGTTAACAAATAAATGTAAATGGACTGTTCTTATATAGCGCTGTTCTAGTCTCAACGACTACTCAAAGTGCTTTTAACATTGTACAGGAACCATTCACCATTCACACACATTCATACACTGTGGCCGAGGCTGCCGTACAAGGTGCCACCTGCTCATCAGACACTCCATTGTGCAGCATCAGGGGCAACCCGGGGTTCAGTGTCTTGCCCAAGGACACTTTGACATGGGACTGCAGGGCCAAGGATTGAACCACCAACCTTCCGATTGGCAGGCAACCGCTCTACCACTGAGCCACAGCCGCCAATAACTGTTGTTAATTTCCATATAATTGTTTGTCAAAGCTATAGGGAGCTAAAGGAGCCGCAGTTTGCAGAACCCTGAAATAGACAAAGACCATCATGCTTAATATCTCAGATTGTGTGTTGTGGCGTCAGAGCTTGCAGGCTTGCACATGGCCAAACTCCTGTCTTTGGTCATTATTCATTATCAGCACCACAGAATCATCTTCTGAACAGCAAGAGAAATCACTTGGCATGACAAAACAGCACCGGGCTAATTGGTTATTAGGGTCAGTGTAGTGTTGGGCACGGCAACATAAACATGCTGTATAAAGAGGAAAATCACTAGGTGAAGGATGTGCAATTAATAAACATGCCTACAATCCTGTTAAACGCATTAAAACCAGATGAGTACATCCGTACTGGGAGCATTCAGATAAACTCTGTTAGACTTGACATTTTGTCAAATACAAAGCTGCAAATGGCTACTGCTTGAAATCCTGCATGCTTATCCCAAAGTAGTCGTTTTAGCTAAAGGGAATCATGTCAACTGAATGTAGTCTGCAGCGGAAATGTACCGACAAGGCACACATGGGAAAGGAAATTCAGGGCTATCACGCAAGATAGCAGGAGTATTTCCAGGGTTATGAATAAAGTATACAGTATAAATTCATAATGTCAATTTTACACTACGTTTTACCATTCATAAGATAATCACTTTGCTTCATAAACCGTGAGAGGTCAGCGCGGCAGTATTAAGAGATGGGTAGATTTGGAAAATTTGGACGGCAGGAAAGAAACGTGAAATCCTCTGTTTCAAGGACAACTACCTTAAATTTACTTTCGAGCAAGGCACTTAACAAGTAGCTGCTCCAATGGCAGAAACTCATTGGTCAGAAGTGGTTTTACACATGAAGTGTGTGAAGCTGTTTGAGTTAAGAACCCCTGACAAAAAGCTTCAGAGCTCAGCCAAACTTGTGTCAATCCTGTGACACATAATGGCTTAAAAACACACCAGGTCTGCCCATTACCTTTGGTGCATTTACTCCAATGCCCCTTTCTTTGAGTGGCCGAGGTTATGATTGATTTATAGGCGAGCTGATGAAATCGGATACACTTGTAGTGAACTACAGCTTGTGCCACAGCTCAAGGCCGGGTCTGAGCCACAGTGGAGATTTAGGAACTGTTCTGCATAAGGAATATTTGGAGGTGTAAGCAGGCATAAGATAAAGCAGCAATGGCTAAATGATAGGGTAGGCCCTATAAAGGTAACAGACGAAGGGTGTTCTGATTAATCCATCAATGTCAAATAAATGGCGATGATGCATTTCACTGCTGCGAGAAAGTAATTGATATTTTGCTGATGACAGTATTACTAATGTATAGTGTAAGACATATAGACACAGTGATGTACAATAAGCTGCCTGCTTTATTTTAATTTCCACAACTAATACAGAAGTAGACTAAATGCTGAATCATACTTTGAACATTATATTACCTGTAAAGATTGTATTACATTAGTTATAAGCTCTGATTTGGTGATTTAGTGATCTTCTGTCATTAGTTTTTATGTATTCTTATTTTGGAGAAATGATCTCAGAGCAGATTTATGACATCTTGTTCACAATGTAGGGGACGAAATAATATAAAATCTAATTTATTACAACCCTGTAAAAGTCAAAAGGCATATTGTCTAAAGAAAAACCATGTAGAAAAACAACCTAATTCAGTTACATTATTTCATAAATCAATAGCTATGACATAGGGCGTGAGTCTAATCTGCTTCGATCCCACATTCTGTCATCACCTCTGTCAGTGATGCAAACACTGATTTATAAAACACAGAATCTGTTGTATTGGTGACCTAATGTAAGCTGTCACAAACTTGCAATTGTGAGCACAAAAATGATGGCAGTAGTTTGGCAAAGGGCTGATGAGCGAAACACAATCCAGGTTTTTAGGGGTCCAGAATAGCATGAAATCTGTATTGGGCCAGACCCAAGTCTGCCTCCCTGGAGAGCAGAGAACTCTTTTGATCCAAAACTGTTAGATTCCCTGGCCTGAAAAGCATGTGATGGAGAAATCTATGTCCTATATAAACTGTATTTGTTCTGAACAAAGACAGACCTACAATTTTCAATTATATCTATGATCTCTTACATTCTTAAATGACACCTTATATTGTACTGTATGTTACCAAAACATGATCCTCATATTAATGATCTTTATATCTGGAACACCTTTGTTGGGCTGCGGTTAACTGATTGGCCTCAGAATTTTACCCCGGTGCAATTATACAGGCTGTTCTCATGAACCAGTTGTACATATAGCTATAAAAGGTAATGCACTATAATTACTATTCTATGTGTTGCACGTATATATTACTGTCAGCACCACATTGACTTCCGCTGTATAAGAGCGTGAAGATCCTCGTAAGGCGTAGGCCGGGTGGGATGTTTGGCTCCTGCAACACAGGGGAGTAGAGTTTGTGTCCCGGAAGAAGATAAGGGGAAAAGACAAGACTTTCACACAGGAAACAGAGGTTTGTGTCCTGGGAGTATTTAAGTGGACCTGTGTTTTAACCCAAACCACAATTTTTTTTCTAATCTTAACTAGTTGTTTTGGTGCATTGTCAGTGCAGGACAGTTACCTTTTATCTGCTAAACTTAACTGCAAGGGAAACGAATGTAACCTCAAGGTGCTCTGTACCCAACTCACAGTAGAGCGCGGACCGGGCCGCATTTTTATGTCCGTGCCCGGCCATTGGTGACGACATGTTCCCCAAAACACACAAACACAGCATTGAAGAGAAAGGCCAGCACTGAACTGTATGAGGCAGCTAATCTCCTTCAGAGCAAACGGAAAAGGTATTATCAAGCTTTTACAGTGTTTTTATTGACAGAGTATTATCTTTTACCAATCAAAGGAACAGAAATTGTCTCGCTGGCATTAGCAGCATGTGCTCCAAAACCACTGGAATAAGAAACGAGTCTCAGAGAGTTTAACTCTCAGTGGGTCCTAAGAAAAGCCGAGAGAAGACATTAACTGGCGAGTCAGTTGTACCGTACTCCTCCCACCTCTGGTGCCTGAGTTTTGGACAAATTGAGGGTACAATACCTCTGAGACAAAATATAAATGGTTTATGAGGATTCCAGCAGTGGACAATGGAGTGTGTTTTAAATATACATATATACATTTGACACCTGACCTCTGCCCACGGTCTGCACTTCAATCAGACAAATATGCAAATAGAACATCTGGACTCTGCTATCTGTCTGTAAGGGAAATGTACAATATATTCTGTTTTATGATTAATGTAGCATATTCAATGGCATCTGTTGAAATGTCCTATATATGATTGTCTAAATTATGGTAAAATGAAATAAATGGAAGTAAATTTCACCTTTAACAGCCAGGTCTGTGTGTGTTTGTGTGTTGTTGAAGCTGATATTTAACACCTTAAGTGTATGTGGCATCTGTGGTCTCTCACATGAATTCTTGACATTTTATTATAATTTAAGCATCATATTCTGGCTTCAACATGGTACAAAAATACATACACACACATACTGGACAAGTGTTTCTGTCCAAAATCTCTTTAAGGATGGAACATCTACTAAGTGTACTGTATTAGCCTGTAGTTTTCAAACAAATCAGTGATCTAATACAATTTAACCAATACAAACTTTAGCTTACAACTAATCCTTTCCCTGTACATGATTTAACTGAGGTATGTGGTTAAATCTGAGGTGTGCGCTGATATAATTTATAGGGTAAGACAAGGATCCTAATGGGTGCTTAACAATGACAAAACTTCAATAATACTAGATCGTTTTTCATAAGAATGGAAACAGATTTTGTAATAAAAAGAAAATATCTCCTAATCATAAAAAAAGACAGTTACTGCAAAAAAGCGCAGTGATTTTTCTTTGTCAAGCCAAATGCAATATGCTTCCATAGTTAAGTGTTTTTTTTTGTTATATAAACACAAAAATTATGGTTAACCAAGGAAATCCACATGACGTACTGTAGCCTACAGCATTTCAAAGTGTGTGTACTGGGCAGGTATTCAGTCTGTGTTGCAGTTACAAGACAAGAAAGGATGATGTACTTGTGCATGTGGGTGTATGCGTGTATCCAGTGTGTGTATGTGAATGTGAGCGACAGACTTTGGATAATTCTTACCTTCAGGGAACGTTTAGGAAAATGCCAGTCCCAACTTAGAGAGGAGCTCAAGCTCTAATAAAGTAGTCACATCATGTTAGTCACCTACTACAGTAGACGAGTTAACTAGGAACCTGGCAAATGAATGAAGAATAACTCACAATATACTGCATCGCCACAGCTTTATCTGCAGGGATACAAATGACTGTTAGACTGCTAGCTAGCTGCCACTAATGAGGGCCTTATATGCTCGTAAACAAGGGCAGAGCTGTTTGTGGCAGAAAGCTGAGATGACAGAAAAGAGGCTCAAATAGATTTTTTTTTGTTTATCTTGACATACTGTAGGCTGCTTCTCATGTCTGTCATTTGATATCTCCTCGCTCCTCGGTTGAACAGGAAGTCGTTCTGGCCCTTCTTCGTGAAGGCCGTCTCAAAGCTCTTATTCCTGCCCCAAAGAGCGAGAAGTGAGGACGGATCTCTGAGGAGCTATGAGCAAGGATACAGAGAGCAGCCTTCCCAGAAGCCGTGCAGCTAACTCCGCCCATACAGCTGATGAATTCACGTGATGCTTCAGAGGAAAGGACTCATCCCTCATTTCCTCTCTCCTCGCATGATTTCCTCCGTCTCTCCCGTGCTTCCTCAGTGGGACGGACTAAGACGCGGGGAAGGGAAGCAAGTGAAGGAAACAGGGATGCAATTTAAGAACATGGGATGTACCCATACTATCTATCACATGAATAAAATGGATTTAATTAAAATTGTTTTTCAAGTTGAATTTAGTTGAATTACTTTAATAATTCAAACTTCAAATGATGTGCTTAGCCACCAGAATCTGCCCTGTCCATTTCTTAAGTACAAATGTACCCCCTAACATTGTCAATAGTTTTCAATATTTTCCCATATTCAAAGCTATAGTCATCTGTTCACCCATGATTTTTTGCGCCTCTCAGCTCGAGTTGAAACTGAGCAGAAATGTTGTGATTGCAATCTTTGCAAACTGGATCCAACAGCTACATCTCAGCACGGAGGCACTTTTGCAGTGGCAGCAGGATAAAATCTCTGCTCGGAGGATAATGAGATGGATTACATGCATGGCAGCACTTGCTAAGTTACATGGTTTTAACTATCTATCAACGGGCTCATTTTCCAGCCACTTCAACCTCCTAAAGCCTAGCTGGGCTGTCTCCACTTTGACTGGCTGCCTTGTTAAACTGTGGATGTTTCTGCTCTCATAGAGAAGCAACCAGACATCACCCCCCATATGAAAGATAAATTATCATTTCTGATGGTGCTATCAGCCATTCCTAAATCACTCATGGTTTCATAATCACAGTACCTTCCTGATGGCAATAAAGCCACATTTATTTCACTCGTCAGTGCTAAAAATAGTATAATTCTAACCTTTCTAAAGCCGTGGAAGGCAGGTTACTGTCTCTGGTGTCCATGTGTGCCAGCCGGGGTTGATTCGCTTTCAATCCAATCAAATCAAATTGTAAAAAGAAATGGCCTTATTTGCTAATGGTTGAGTATTCACTCTGATATCTCCTGGTTGGGTATGACAACTTTTTCATGACAAAAGCATTTCACTGTTGTGAATTTTGAAGAATTTCAACTTTGCTGAATTGATTGCTGAATGGAAAATGAAATGAATCCAGCTTTTTTGCCAGCATTCAAAGCATAGACTGTATATTATGCCACTGTTTAGCACATGTGCTTCCCAAATTTGCAGAAAATGTTCCAGGCCTGTCCTGTCTGATAAAATGCCTAGTATAATTGACAGCCTTCCCGGTCCTACACAACAAGGATTTAGCACGATGGAAAAAAAACAAAAAACAGTGGTGCTGCAAGACTCCTGATGGAAAATAAAGACTCTCCGTCACCTTGGTTTCAGGATACCGCAGGAATACTTAAGGACAATTTAAAATCAGCTACGCCCACAAACCACACCTCGAGACTCCTGTATCTAGGTAACAAAGAGTCGATGCAAATATCTACAAGGTCGAAAAGTAGTGTGGAAATAACTTCCACAATGTTGTCAACATAAAGAGTACATCAGCGAGTGACACAGCTGCTGCGCCACTATGTGACTATCAGAGTCTCAATACTCCAGTTGGGATGCCTGATGATTCATCATTAAGTTAACCAAATAGCTTCTTCATGATTATATTGTCTATCATCTGCTGTGTCACCGACGACATGATCATTAAACCCAACCTCTTGTCGAGTGAATGTTTCCATCACATTGCACCCACAGTGTGTGCTGTTTGAAATGGATTAATAGGAAATATTGTTCTGGGTGGACTATGTAAATGGATGCAAAGTAAATGTACAAAAACCTAGATTGGACATATTGAAATGCTGACTGCATCATGCTCAGGCTATTCCAGACTGTTGCCTGAGGCGGGTGATTTCATTTCTTTATTTCAAAGGAATACATCATTAAAAGTGTTTGCAGAGAGACATGCTTTCTGTTGGTGCCTATTAACTTCTATTTATATTTCATGATTTATTTACCAGCAGGTTATTAGCATAAATGTATCAGGAAGGAGTGACATAAAAGGCCACTCTTGGTTCCGCATTGATGCAAAAAAAAAAAAAAACAGTTTAATAAGCTGATGGGTTTAGACGGTGAAGAGCAAAGCATAAAACTAAACGTTTAACCAAAATTCAGTAGGATCATGTAACAGCGGACTCCCTGTATACCTGTATTTATTTTCTGTTTAAATGATTGAGTTAGATTTCACTTAAATTTGATGTTATGATGTTTGATAGTATGCATTTATAGCTGCTTATCCAAACAAAGTACAATCTCCTTCGATTTGTGTCATTTTACAACAATAAGATCATCAGAGTAGGAAAAGGTTAGTCAATCATTGTGGAGGATAAGGGAAATACATGATTTGACTTTTTGGAGGAGACTGTCTGCTGATGCGTACACATAACAAGGAAGACAGACAATGTCTGCACTCCATAAATACACCGTAATGCTTTTAACAGCATGGCAGTAGACGGAAAGTAATTTCACTGCTTGTGTCCTTGCAAATTTCATGGTAATATTCTGCACTGCCATCAATATTAACAATTATAAAAGCCATCAGATCTAAATTTAATCAATAGCTCTTACGTTAAGCTTTCAGGAAATGCACTGCAGGCAGGGGAGATATTTTATTCTGTCATTTGAGTGGAATTTTTACCTGTAGTTGGCGGTGCCAAACTCAGCACAGCAAAATGTTTTAGCAATGGCAAAAGTTTCTTTTTGCTCAACTCGTCAAAGCTTTAAAATTGTAAACCTTTCCTATAAAAAGTTATCTATGATGGACAAAATATTTTAACATATATGTTCCATAGAATTACATTAGCCAGCATAAAGATTTAAAACGCAAACACTTACTTGGAACAATAATTCATCATTATATAGAACAAAATTCAAATTGTAAGGCTATGATTACAATTACATTATCTGAAGTGTTATTTGAAGCGATAGGCTGTTTGTGAAAATGTAGTCTCGCATTGTCACACTCTGGGTTGTTTGCATTTCTTTAAACCAATTACAATTGTTTTGGGACGGTGGCTCTGCAAAATAGTCTCGGGAAGAAACTTGTTTTGGTGGAACATGTGCACCGTGCAAAAGAAAACGCCACATAAAATATTAAATGAAGTTAACTGTTGACACAATACAGTAACGTGAGCTATTTAAATTAGTGGATACATGGTTAAAACTCATTTGCTCTTCAGTGTATTGCTGTGTGGACTTTGTCCACAGCAATCCCACCAATTGGTCCTAAAGTTAAGAGAGGAAATGCCTTAAATATATTCTTTGTAAATCTTTACAATCATTCCCTGAAAGAACCAAGCAAGCCTGCCTTGTTGCACCATCCAAATTTACTTCAAAGCTTGCCATTTTCAGCATGTGTCTTGCTAGCTTAAAGCCTGTTGTTGTTTCCCATGCACAGGATTCCAGGCTTTATCCTGGAAATGTACTTCCGTTGATCCAGACTAGAGGAAAGGTAACCATCTGGTGTGGCACATTCATAGATTTATAGATTATGCATCTCCATGTATAGCATACAATACATTTAAGTTACAGCACTGAACAAAAATACATGTAATTGTGGGTCTGGGAGTTAAACTGCTGAGCAAGATGGAGAAAGAAGACCCAAGAGCTGCAAGGAAAGGATTATATCTGGAGATCTTTAATTTCAGTCTTGGGCTTCAAAGGTCTGCAGAGAGAAAATGAGAGAGTTGGTGAGTGACCAGTGGGCTATCAGCAAATGGGTGGGCAGCGACACAGGGCTCATCACAGAGACCATTCTGGAGGTGCACACACGACAAAATGACTCAGTGTGTCTGAATAAATCCTAGCTGTGGGCAGCATGCAGTTCCATCACATTTCATTATGGCTGAAACATCAGAAAAATAAGTCATGGAATTTATAGGATTATCATTTCTCGTCTGTGATAAAACCTCAGAGAGATGTAAAACATTTAGGTGTTTGGGTTTTTTAAAAGATTAGGAGAAATAAAAGCTGTTTGGATCTGGAGTACTCCAGTTCATCTTGTTTATTTTCGTATTATCACAGTGGGAGCACGGAATCAGCTCCAGATCAATCCTCTTTAATGCTTATGTGAGAGAAACATCTGCTTTTCAATTAGATATTTAGCGAGCCCAACAACAGGGGGTTACCTCAAAGTAGCAGCAGTGTCACTGGGCCTGCAATAATGATGTGCCTAATGTGCCTATCGAGCGACACGTGGATCGAGAGCTCAGCCTGCCGCAGTATCTTAAGATAGCTCTGCGCAGTCTGTTTCTTCTGATAAGGTGCAATCGGATTCAGAGGGAGCAAGCATGCTGCAGCAATATAAGAGAAAATAAAACCCAGTCAACAGACACAGATTCATAAATCCACACCCTCAATCAGAAAAACGTGATCTTGTCATGTTGGTCTCGTGTTCCTGTTTGAAACCCCAGCAGTCCACCATCCTATCTCTGATGCTTTTTTGCCTGCATGATTTCAAATAATACCCTCCGAGCATTCCAGGGGGTTATCAGCATTCACCTCTGGGTAACATCCTGTCTTATAAAGTTGTTGTGAAAAAGTGTTTTTTTCAGCCGAGGTAGCAACATTTGGAAATACAGAGATAGCTGAAATAAATAAAGAAAACAGGATCTGCTAGAGGTGATAAGACTTCAGGATGGTAAAATTGATTGCAGCCTATTTTCCTCAGCATGTGAATGTTGCTGATCTAACCAAAATCGAATGAACATTACAGTAGAAAGCAATGGATTTTGACTCATAAGATCCTGTATCTGTGATAATCAAATGGCTGAGCTCAAGGGCCACTTTGGGACATGATGGGAGCTGAGGGCCAGTTGACAAAACACAGTTATCACTGCAAGCCTTTTAACATTCACTCTAAATATTTATCTCTGCTGCTACTGCTGCTGCAAAAAGATAGTTACAGTGTAACTAGAGTTCTACAACAAGAGGAGCCTGCAAAGAGATCTGCAGATCTGGAGCCGGACCAGGAGAGTGGAGGTGCTTTCCCTGACTGATCCAACACTGTATTTCTCTCCTTGCATGTGTCTGACATGCCCGGCTTCTAATCTCCTATGAGGAGTGTACAAGCTGGTGATGATCGGGACGCTGATGGTTTTCAGGCCCAAGGCTGACAAGCTCAGGCAGCCAATCCAAACACACTGCTCACAGCTCTGACAAATTAAGGCTGGTAATTCTGCACAGAATGACCTAAGACCGACATCACAGCATCCCACCCTTGAAATAAAAGGCCATCAAAGTGAAATAACTCACCATATGCCTCATAATAGTCCATGGGATAATTCACCATTGCATTTAGCTTTTTCAGTTTCTCAGAACAGAGATTCTCAATTATTTTGTATGGGTAGAGAATATAACGGGGGCCGCCTCATATATGTCTCATGGAATAATTTGACGTAACAATACACATATTTTTTTTTTTTTTTACACTTCTATTAGTCTTAGTTATGTGGAAGAACAACCGAAGCAAAATGTCTAAAAAATATATTAGACATTTATTAAACTATTTAAATTTAAAAAAATAAAATGTTTACAGATTCTAAAAGTTATAGATTTATGAGATCAGAATGTAATCTATGATTATTACTACTATTATAGATTTAAAAATAAAAATGTCATTGAACTATAGAAACTTTTTTATAGAGACTGTCATTGGGCAAGCACTTTCAACACAAATACCTGACAGGTTATTGGATGAACTGTCTATCACGTCCGCCAATGTTCTTTTTAACAGTCGCAGCCATCACACACACCTAAACCATGCCTCTAGCTGCCAGTAGCTCCTGACTGGATGCTGATTGGTCAAACAGCGGGTAGTTCAGACACAAACGCATTACTTGAAGAATGACAAGATGGATTTTCGCATGATATGTAATTCTGGATTTTCGCAAGATCTTGTGAAATCGCGAGAATCCAGCTGCGGTGTAAGGCAAATTTCAGGTGGCTACTCTTTATGTTTACGTTTAGTCGCACTCAGAGCAAAGAGTTTGAAATGATTCATGTAGAAATCCTGTTTATTTGTAAATAAACCAGAGCTCCCTTTAATTTTCATAGTTCTTTAAAAAGTGGCAGTATAGTTAGAATACTTCAGCCCACTCCTCCCCCTCTGTAGGCCAGACAGCTCTAGCTGTAGCCCAGCCTGCCTCAACAATCCACCAATGATTGGTGGCTTGCCACCAGGACTCCTCCCAATCAGCCAAGAGATGATCAAGGGGGTAAGGTTCTCCTCGGAACGCGTAGCTCCTATGGAGCCATTTTGATGCTAAAAAGCCATCACCTCCCGTTAGCATTCCATTGACTGCCATTGATTTTGGCGCCACTTTGACAGCGAATAACGTTACATCTAAAGTATTTAAAGACTCTATTTGTCCATTGTTTATTTATAAAGAAACACGACAATGTATAAAAGGCTCTATTGCTTTGTATCTCACGTTATGGCTCTGTAGCAGGAGTTTTTGTAAAAATAGGCTAACGATTGTGTCATAACCACGCAACTTACTGTCGCACAGTAGAAAAATTACCGTACAGTACAGGAGAAGCTCACAGGCAGTTTCGACTCACATTAGCTGTTTAAGTTTAATTACTAATGTTAACAAGCATTTTAGTTAGCAATGATTTGCCTGTGCCTATGTTATCTCCTTACACATACCTACGCTCTCTACGTCTCTGCAAGATTCGTAATGATTGAGATTTCTCTTGGCACAGCTTCCAGAAGACTTACAACTTTCAGACAGGTTGCTCACGTCACATCTACGTCTTCGAGCTCAGTAGGCTGCTCAGCCATCACCGGAAAAGTGCTTCTAATATCCTTCACTGGTCTCCGTCCAGAGCAATGGGATCTGTTGGTCCATTTTATATATGTCAATGGAGATGATGAGCGTGTTGATTATCTTGTTAAAGAGAGTTTGCATATGCATATTCCAATGCACACGGATGCAAACATGGGTGACTAAAACCTATAAAGCTCTTAGAGGTTGAAATAAGTATGACTGCATAGATACACTCTAGTAGTAAGTCGATACAGGCATCCTGCCACTACTGCAGCAACCATTGATTTGCAAAACATCATGCTGTTTCCAACTTGTTAAATGGAAATGTGCATTGAATGGCTGGTATTGGGATAATAGAATGCAACTGGGTCATTTAGCTGTAAACACACATAACTATGTCTCCTAATGGAAGTGAGGTGAACATATTGTCCTCGGGGTAAATTAGAAAAATAGCAGCATTTTGTCATCCTTTTAAAATACGCTGATATGTAATGAAATAGATCTGACACGAGTTGACAAGTAAAAGTGATTTCCAAAAAGTTAATAGTACTTTCGGAGCGTTGCCGTTTCAGTGCAGACAACTCTCAGCCTTTGAAACAGGCTGAACTAATGGGCTTGAAATCAATGTTTTGTCTGAACATTACCCTTTGCAGCCTGTATACCAAGCAATATTAGTTATGTAACTCAAAGATGCAGCATGACAATGACCACAAAGCAAGCTCCCTTAACTAAACAACTCCTAAAACACACACACACACACACATTTATATAAATAAATAAAATGCATATAAATATATATTATTTTTGCTGTCATGGAAACATAGCCAAATAGCCAGTCCCACAAGGCTGCTAGATTTGATGTTTGATGATAAGCCGACCTGACAATATTTGTACTGTCCCCGTGGAAGTGGTTGGATCAAACAGGATCTCAAACATCAGCTCACTCAGGAACAGTGTCCTCTTTGGAAATCTCACTCACATTTTGCATAAGGACCTTTCCAACCACAGAGAGCACTGTAAAAGGGCATGTGATGTTGATGCACATTTATGATATCCTGTGCCTTTTTCAATAACTACAGTGAATTGTAAAAGCTCACCTTGGTGTTTAACACCATTTGTAATGATTCTGAATCCCATTTAAAAAAATAATTTGTTTAACTTATTTGTAGGTCCAGTATTATTATTACATGTTTAAATGCTTTAATGTAAAAATAAAAACCCACATTATTTTCCTTATACTGTCTGAATACACCTGTATTCACCCTCTGTCTGAAACGCTCCGTTTTAGTTCCTTTCTCTTTTAAAAAGCCCAGTCTGCTCTAATTGGCCAGTGTTTCCAGGTCGCCTGCATCTGAACCCTCTGGATCTCTGCACCGCCATTGCAGCCGGGGAATGACTGCGACGGCACTGCAACTGCAGGAAGTCCTGACGGCTTGTTTAAAGGTTCAGTTTCTGAATACGGGCTGTGTGCATTTCTCTGTGTATTGAGCTATTTGATACTTTCACACTATTTACATAGCATCCTGACCTGCTTTGTAATAAAAAAGGACATGGAACTCTCACTTTTTAGAATATGGGACCTTTAATGTTCAGAACTGAACAAGACATCTATAGAATTTCTGTTTGGTGTTAATGTAATAGCAAAACTCCAAAAACTATAAATTTGCAATATTTTAACGTAAAAGTCTTAGAACTGAAAATGCATGTGTTCCAAGCAGAGTGTACAAATATCCATGTAAACACATACACACTGGCAAGAGATTGATTTTCAGTTTTCATTTGAATTGTTCGTGTATGAATAAAAGATGTAGTGAAATGTAACTTTTACAAGAGGTGTGTTGTAGGTGGAGTATATGAAGCTTGTCAATGTTTATTATAGATGAATGTCTATTAAAAATGCAGCAACATTGATCTGAGGCAAAACATTTCAGATAAACAATGGGCTCACTTTATATAATAACCAGCATTTTCATACCAGTTTACAGTGAAACATAATCCATTTTTAATTCATGCAATCAATGATTATTATCAAATTTTCATTTATTTAAAATGTCCATAAAATAGTTTTCACAAGTTTCCAAGTGCATGTTTTGTCTGACCAACCATCCAAAAAGAATGAATTTGTAACATTGAGTAATAAAAGCAGCAAATCCTCAAACTTGAGGAGCTTGAACCATGTTTAGAAATTCTGCTTGATGAATTTGTTATTCAATTACCAATTGTTAATAGTTGTCAATTACTTTTCTGTTGATCAACTAAAAATAAATCCATTATGGTTTCAGCACAGCATATTTATTATTCCTCAAGAATATATATTTAAATATGTGAATGGTAATATGAGCATATGAGTGTGATTCTGTTTGGTATAGCTTTGAAAAAGTTCACTGCATGGATGCTTTGATGGGTGTGTGTGTGTGTGTGTGTGTGTGTGTGTGTGTGTGTGTGTGTTGCTGTTTAAAGGAGAGGGAACCTGAAGAATCGAGGAAGGTGATGAGCTGCTGTTTGAGTTAAAGCCAGCTTTGGGATGCGAAGGCAACGCTATCTGTTTGGCCGCCAGAGCACAGGGCTGTGCTAGCAGTGTGATAACACGGGACCCACGCATAAAATAGGCTTAGTCTCCTAGAAAAGTTCTTTAATCAGCCTGATGCGCTTAGTGAGCAAAGACTGTGGGAATTGAAGTGAAGAAACTCAGGTCAGATAATGAGACTTACATCTGTACACAGAGAATGTGATTTCCTTGAACCCAGCAGAGGAGGAAGAAAAGCTCATTATCCTTATCACGTGTCAGAGAGGCAAGATATCAATATTGTGCATATTTTGTGAGGCTCTTCTCGGAAATTAGCTAAATCCTTTTTTTCTCCCCTATTTGCATTGTATGTGTCCATTTTCATATTTTCAAATGCATGAGGCCACTGTTTCAATTTGTATTCTGACTTTATCAATGTACTTTATGTTTGCACCCTTTTCATTCATTTCTGAGAAAACAGGCAATTAATTGAACAGATGGATGATAATCACGTCTGTTGCAAACTCTCCCTGGAGGCCGTCCTCTCCCTCTGGTAGGGAACAGCCCAGTTTTTGTCCTCCAAACCAACAGACAAAATGAAATGTGATTGGTGTGGGGGGAGATAGGAAAACAGTTTATCAAGCCACGAAGCAACAGACATTGCAACATTCAGTAATTATGGCTGACATTGATTAGCACTTAGACTAATCATTGCAACAGTCGAGGGCAATTTCCACATTTTTACTGAAACCTTTTCTTAGCTAAGAAAGTTTATTTTCAATGAATTGAGCTCAGTTGCAAACATTTCTGCTTATTTTGTATGTTATTTATGTAATGAAAGGAAGAGCTGTCACAGTCTGAATTTTCTTTCTGCCTGAGAGGCTACAGATACCTGAATGAGAAATTGTTTTCCCATTGAGGTCACAGTGTTGTTCCAGCTGCAGAACAGCATGATTGGAGCTGTTACAGTGTCTTGCTCAAGGGCATTTCAGTAGCTTGCATGCTTGCTGTCACTTGAGCCTATTTTAGGGATAGTTTTCCCAACTTACTAACATGGCAATCTGCAGAGAGCCAATATCATGGTCACTGGAGTCACAATGTCAATGCACTAATAGGGGGTAAATCAGCAAAATAAGATCACTTCAACTACCATGATTTAAGCTGCCTTCTTGTTTTGTATTACAGCAGTTGAGCACTGTGCAGAGTTTTTTTTTAGCAAGTTTTGGATTTAAAATGGATATAAACAAGATTCAGAAAATAAATAGTAGCAAACAAATATTGCATGTAAAGATATAGAAGAGTAATGGTATCCTGTGTGTGTGTCTGTGTTGTAATCTGAGTTCCTTTGTTCTTTGTTTTGGTAGACGGGCTGTCCATGCAACCTGTTGTCATTCGCAACTTGTAAAGTACGAACGTTTGGGCAGTGGCTCTCAGTGTCAGATATGACGCAAAAAGCAGCCTTCAGCGTCTGCATGGAACGCACGGGCTGTGAGATGACATAGTATTAAGAGAACGCTAGCGAGTATTATGAAACACTCAGGAAAGAATCCAATGGGGTCAAACAACACAGGACTTTCACCCAGGAGACCGGGGTTATTGTCCTGTTCTTGTCCCGCGTGTCACTGAAACGTACATTTTATAACCCCACCCACCATCTTTTCCTAAACCTAACTGTCCTGTTCTTGGGGAACATTTGGCACTGTTAGCGTTGTAAGTGCTGTTAGCACAGTTAGCTAGCGCTGCTAGGAGGCATTTCAGATCAGGCTCCAGGTGTTGATTAATTTCCTGATGTTGATTGGTGTAATGATACAAATAGGCATGGTTATAAAGTCTTGGAGTCCCAATAACAGCTTAACAGCTCTGAAAATAATATGTGGTAAACCCAACACATTTTAATTGTCTGTCTCACTTCTCTGTGAAGAAAGTCCTTTTTTATTAAATAAACCAAATCCTTAGATTTTCTTTCAGTTTTTCTTCAAATAAAAGCTTGGTTGGAGAAAATGAATTCCTCTGTCTGTCGCTTTGATTTTGTAGGATTATAGCCAGTCAGGTTGAGAAGTGCAGCTGTAGGCTGTGCCTAATTTGACTTCTAAATGAATGCATTACATCCCACAAGCTAACGCTATGCACAGTGTTGATCCAGCCCACAGACAGACACTGCAGTGCTTAAAATAAAGACCCCGAATTAGACTTGATTTGTAAAACTGACAACATTTTCTTCATTTTTAAAGTTTTAAAAATGATAATCACATTATCATTACAGTAACGTTCCTGCCCTGGAACTAAACCATTTAATCTTCAGCATGCTGGTCTGAGAAAATCAAAGCCTTTTTTTTGTGCGAAATGTCACATCTGCTCCTGCTTTTATTAACTCCTGAAAGATATCATAATTAAACCTTTTAAGAAAGCTAGAAAACAAAGTGCTTAGTGTCAGCTTTAGCTGGAGTTTTGTTTGCCAGAAAAGCAGTTATTTCTCCAATACACCTAAGGCACACAATGCAAATGCAGCTTAAAATCAATGATGCATGTGTAACGGATTGAAATGACTGAGCAATGAGCACTATGTGCATCTGGTGTGAGCAAGGCAGTGCTTTTAAGTCCATTTGCGGCACACAAGTGGTTTATTTTATTAACGAAACAAAACAGAATAATAAAAGAATTAAAGACGAGGCAGAATTACAGGGGAGGTGAAATGGAATATATTTTGTCGAAATAGCTGTGGTGGAATGGCCATGAGACAATCGTGCATCCCACCCAACGTTGCACTCCCTATTAGCATTATATAAGAGATGTCAAGGCTGGCTTAGCTAACACTCCCCATGATGCTACGAGCTACTCATGCATGTTTTACATCCTGTTATGTTGCTTTGAGATTGGGCTATAAAACCTCTGGAGGCTGAGAAGTGACTGCTCTTGTAGAGGTCAATGCCTTTGCTCTACTTCTTTAACACATATCCTGAATACAATTCATACAATACGTTGCTTGTGAGCATGTGAGTGTGTGTGTGTGTGTGTGTCTGTGGATGTAAATGTAGCTTCACCAGCTTTTCATTAAATACACAGCACTCACTTCGTATGCTGCATAACACCGGAGCTTCACGGTTAATCTCAGAAATACTGAACCCTTACTCTTTTTGGAAATAGTGTAGTCGTGTTTTTCTTCCTATATCCACAACACAGGCTTCTTTCCTTGTGTACATTCTGCACAGTGTGCCAGCCTCAGTCATGCCCCGTGTACCGCCATTAAATAAATCTGAAATGTGAGATTAAGATTATAGGTCTACATCATATTAGGCAGCAATGTATCATTTGTCATTGGGAATATAAGGCTGTCATTGTGCACTGTGTGTATACTGTATGTGTGTGTGGTTGCATGTGTATGTGTGACTCGGTGGGTCTGTCTGTCTCCCTTCAACTCTCCGCCAGCAGGCGGACTACTTTTCTTTATTTAGAAAATTAATTAGGCTTGCTGTTTTGTCCTTGGTACAGCTGGGGAAACACATGTTTGTATTGTCACCTTTATAACCTGCATTGCATCTTTAACACATCGGCATCAACATGTTGCTGCTTTTGGGTTCGCTATTTTTATTTGTTGTGAATGAAATGATGCAGACACAATGTAACATATTTTCATGAGGAGCTCTGAGCTAAATATAGACTGTGTGCCATAGACTCTTTTTTATATACAAGCAATGTCAGGACTGCCTAAACTAATGCTTCTCGGGATCCTCCAAACTACTCATCCTCTGTGTACACTCACTGTTTTTAGATACTGTATGATCCCGAGCCAGAGTATGGTGGTCACAAGAACAGGGGTCTTCAACGTTTTTTAAGTCAAGGACCCCTTAACTGAGAGAGGGATGGAGCTGTATGTACTACATACAGTATATTCTATAAAATAAAGTTATATAAACTGGGACTACAATAACGTGTAGGGTGGTCTAAAGCCTTTATACATACCTTTCTTGCATAAAATACTAAGCTATTAATGTTTTTTTTATAAATCATGTTTTAATGTTACACATACATGTGGCACAGGGATTCCTTAGGATGAACTATGTCTGTGGATGGTTACCTTAGTGACTACCTTACCTAAAAAAAAAATATACAAATAAAATAACAATAAATTGAAGGCCCCCATGCAGTAACACTGATGACCCCATAGGGGCTCCCGAAGCCCCTGCTGAAGCACTAGAGGTCTTAGCTCTTAGTTTCAATTTTGAACCACCTTCTGATCAACAACATGCTCTTCTGGTGCACTGTAGAGTGTACACAGTATTTCAGTGCTAAATAAAAATTGGTGCAGCTGTATTATTGCTGTTAAATATTGAAGTTTTTGATTGTTGGTTTCAGGTTTTTATTTTGTTTCTGTAGTTGTGTGCGTGTGAGAATGAAAATAATCCAAATTAAAAATGACTTACAGATGCTGGTTTTAGTTTTAAATTGATTTAAATAATTCACTGGACAACTCAAAGTCTAAATATCATTTGATTTCTGTCACTTTGAGGTTAAGTAGTTGTCAGTTCAATTTAAGATGCGATGGCAACGTATACAAATTTGTCACAAAGTGTAACATGAACAGCGTTGTTTGTGTTCAAAGTCATATAATTAATAAATAAATAAATAAATAAATAAATAAATAAATAAATAAATAAATAATTCCACTTCTGCATTCCAAATGACCTGAATGATAAATTTGATATTCCACAGTGAGTGTGAACTACTCCATGTTTGGCAACATATTACATCTGAATTGATCAGGTTATTGTCATTCTGCAACATGTAATCCTTCACCCCCCAACTCTGCATGTTTAGGTTCAAATCTCAATGTGTTTGCATCTGTTGCTGCCAAATAGTTAATGCATGGCAGGGACCTGCCACATCTGCGTTAAGAAACTGGACTTTCATGATGTAAGCGAGGCTTTAAACTAAACAGTTTTAAATCCTGCTATAAAAGAAATATCTCTTTTGTTGGCATCAGCTCGAGGTGAGGAAAAGGATATTGTTTAATGTCATGTGTGTGTCCACTGCTCCTCCCCCATAGAAAGCCAAATCATGTTATGCTCTAATTCCTTCCTTTAAATTAGGCAGTAGGCATAAAATATGAAAAAGGCAAGAGATATATAAGAGGTCATGTGATTTGTGGCATAAATGCTTAAATAAGCAACATTTTATTATGTCATGTCTGCAAATAATGTTCAGCTGTAACTTGATTCAATACGAGTGTAGTCTCTAATGTCTTCTTGATCCTTTTTTTTTACCCATGAAATAAAATGTGATGCAGTAATCTGCCAACCACTTTTGCATTAATCTGGGTGTAATGTAATATGCAATCCCCTGCCGCGACCGTTTCTGGAAGAACCAAATTGAACATAACACACAAAAAATAAGCATCACAACTAAAATGACAACATATTTCGGAGACACCTTTGCTGAATAACAGGTCTTAATAGGAATTTAAAGTGTTGCTGTTGTGAATTCCACACTGTTAAATTATTCAGCTGCTTTAAGGGCAGTAGAGCCACATTTAAAATGATTTGAAACTATAACTACTGGTTATCTTTTTTTCAGACTATATGAGGAACCCAGTTTGAGTTTCACCTTCCACTGACTTTAATATCTGCATTTACAGTTTGTGGTCTTTCGATCTGTAAGTAAACTATCCGACATCTGTCTTTGTTGGGTTTCTCTTTTGTTACAATTTTGACATCATATACTTTGATTTAGTTGTGTGATGTCTTACCTCTTCATTCTGAATAGCAGTTGAGTTGTCGGGAATGAATTAAATCGCTGTCAAATCTACGCAGTCTCCCCCTTACCTACTGACATTTATGAGGTGTTATTTCTCCCATGTATTAGTAAATTGCATGCATGCAATTCATTCCCTCCCTCCCCACCCCCACCCCAAGGCACCTTGTCGTTTTTCTCATCTGAACGGAGTGACTGGGGCAGCGAGCTATATGGGAGATATATTAGTGTCCAGGAGCACAGCACCGAGAGGGTAGGGCCTGTCTCGGTGATTTATTCCAAATCCAAAAGCCCTGCAGGAGCATGTTGTCAATCCCACTGGCATCACCTTAGGGTCACATCAAAGCACTGAGTTGGAAAAAACCGAGACAGTTGTTTACACATTCAGCCGCCTGTTTTGTTCTTTGTTGGAGATGGGAATTAAAAAGTAAATTGAAGCTGCTGTTGTGGTATTAAGTATGAAGAGGAGGTGACGTGTCTGTGAAATCTGACTGCCATTTTCTTGGCCCCAACAACAAACAGCATTGCGTTGGTATCAATCAATTATGTTAGACTTTTCTGTTGTTTTGAAAGACATTTTGCAGATTTTCTCAAGCAGGCTTTATGGTGAGGAGTATCTTCACACATGTAAGGAATGATGTGGCCCAATTTAAGCAGGATACTGGATGAGGGTGAGGAATTTACCAGATGTCACGAAGAAACACATATCATAAACTAACAATGCAAAAACAGGATATTCAGTTCATTGCTAGAGTCACAGTGTCATCCTGAATCATGCTGCTTGCATGCTTCAGTCATCACTTTTCTGCTACGGTGCAATCCAGAGGGCACTACAGTCTCTTGCTATTGCTATCACTCAAAACTGTTTATTTGTATAGAACTCTTACCATTAAGAGTTAAACTTAAAACCAAAATCCTCAAGCCTTTTGTCTGATGAAGGCTACCCTCACAGCCCTGTCAGATGAGCTCAAGATGTTCCCTTCATACGCACCAAATATGTTCTTATGAACTATGTTATTTATTAAGTTAGGTTAATCCAATACACTTTTTGTCAAATTCAGTGAATATCTCTTCACGGTCACCTAGCTCTCTATTTTCATTGTGTGCTGAAAATAAATCTGGTGTCAATACACCAGGCTGTATAAATGTAAAAACAGAAAGGAGTGCAGGAGCCGCAAAACACTGTTTCAGCCAATCAGCAATAGGTGACGTTAGTTGATGGGGGGGGGGGGGGGGGGGGGGGGGGTGAATGTGCCAGTAGTTATCTGTCCGTGAATCGGGGGGCGGAGATTCTGAAGGGTTCAGTCTTTTCGCAGCATCGCTTACTGCACATTTAATAAGCTACATAAAAGTGGAAATTGTTGCAATATATTTAAAGTAGGATTGAATTGTCCATGTTTAGGTTGTTCTGGTCAACTTTGCATTAGACCACCTGATGCTGGACGTAGCTAGATACTTCAAACTGTTTGTTCATTGTTTTTAGCTAACTATTTCACTGTTCATCCATTGCGTTTAGCTAGCCATTTCAAACTGTTAATGCAATAGCTTTTAGCTAACTGTTTCAACTGTTTATTAACTACTATTTTACCCATTTATCCATTGCATTTAGCAAACATCATTTTAATTTCCCCTTTTCGATTTATAACTTCTAGTTTTTAGCCTATTTGAGTTGAGTTTGCCGAATTAATCAGTTCTAGTAGGCTACCTACCCCTGATTGGTAATCTTGATTTAAATCATTACATCCATGATACAACATTCATTTTCAATAAAATAAATAAGTAATTATTACAAACAACATTGTTCAGGTTAGAAACATTGCACAACTAGTGCTAACCCCTAAACCACTTCACAGAAGGTTGGGTTAATAGCTTTTTTGGGTATTGTTTATATACTTTTGGTTTCTTTTGTTGTTTGGTTTGTCGCAAAATGAAGTAATGTACTGGAATTCTATGATTTGTATACATAACAGTTGTGTGCTTTTTCATAACTCACAATAGCATTTAGAGAGACTATCTCGCAATAAATAGGCCTAAAATCCTGACAATATTCTCCACTTGTGATTTAATCTATTAATTTCCTACTTGCTGAAGTTGTTGATGTATTCTGTCTCGGTGTGATGGAAGTACGGACATTACCCTCTTATTCGCTCCCACTTTGTAGTCTCAGTGGGAAGCGTTCATCCCAGTAAGGTTTATTCATGAGGACAGGCGGGTGCCCCGTGCATTATAAATAGAACAGAGCTCTCAGCCATGCTCAGGATCTGACTGCATCTCGCCAGTCGCTATAGTTTGAGCTCTGAAATGCAGCAATACTCTGAACAAAGGAACATAGTTAAATAAAAACATGATAAGTTGAGTTTTGTTTACTTTTAGTCTCAATCACAGGGGTACGTCACTTGATTTGACAATGTTATCCCTACATTCCCACAGTTTAGTCAATATTAGACATCAAGCTGTGAGATTCACAACTCTGAAATCGTGTTTGCTTTGCTCATGGTTAAATGCAGATTTATTGACTCTGAGTTTATGTTTGAACTACCTCAATTGGCAATATTTTCTCCCAATGATGAAATGGAGACCATTCCAAAATAAAATGTTTCAGGATGCTGTTGGCAGTGTAGCAGACAACACTGCAACATCACAGCCTTGAGTATAAGTGACTGCCTTTGATGCATGTTATCTGCATCTCTAATTTTTTCTCTGCTGCTGAAAAAAAAGATTCAACTCCAATCTGAAGCAAACCACACTGCCATTCAAAGGAGCACCTTTTGATTATTGAAATTCCACCCAGTTTCCCTTTAAATGGCAAAAGCTGGTTTAATCTTCAGGGATATTTTTATTCAAAATGCTTGTGTCGCCAGAACCCTCATTCTCTATCAGACCTCTGAAAGACGTCTTTGTGCTGCGTTCTGCGATTCAAATTTTGATACAGAGTCAGACTGATTGCACCATGAGAAACCAAAGGTGATTATCCTGATGGACTAGATAGCAAAATTTAGCCCATTATGTGTGGTAAGAAAAGGTTGATTAAAATGAGTTTCCAGTTGACTCTTCGTCCTTCTTCCTAACCTCTCTTTGCCTGACCTCACACTGCCACAGGCCTTCTCAGACTTGTGGGAGTAGCATAAACACACTATAATTTTAGATTACTTACTAACCAGCACAATGATTGAAGTATGTACAACTCCATCGATCATATAAACTCTTTACCGTTCTTTTTGGGATGTTATCGAAGACAATGTTGATTGATTTACAGATTAAATTCAACTGGAAAGGATACTAACATTGTGAAATGTCAAAATAAACTTGTAATGATTTTTTGACAATGTATTGCTAAAATTGCTTAAAATCCAGAAGTAATGCTCTCTCTGAGACTGAATGGCATACAGTGTTTTCATATTACAAATGTAAAATGCTTCAGTAGGATGAGAGGGGAAAAGCTTGTAATACTATGCAAACAATGGACCTCTAGTATTGTTCAAGAGCACTTGCACAGATCCTTGAACATGTAAAGCCTTTCTTCACAAAGCATCAATGTCCCTGTGTGTGTGCAAACATACTGTATGTAGGTAAACAGGCAAATTGTGGATCCTCCTTGTGTGTTTTGTACTGTGACAGGAGCTGTATTCCTTGTAGTTGGTTATGTAGCTGGTTGTGATTATGAGACTGTTTTTTTGTCAGATACGGAATTGTTGCTCAATGTAAACCTGAAATATACAGTAGAACTGATTTTGTTAAGAGTGCTAGCTTTGTGGCTGTGCTCTTTAATTGAGTCCAACCGCTGCTGAATGCGAACAAAATGAATTAATGTCTGAGCTGCTTCCTGTTTAAAGCTTTCAGCAATGCAGACATGTTTATACACATTATAATATCAGCTATGTTGGTCTGAAACACATTTTATTACTTTTTACTTCTCAGAAATGGTTTTTATTTTTTGCCTGAGATAAATAACAGCCATACTATGTTAGTGAGATTTTATATTGTGAGTAATATGGAGAAAGTGCTGCCCCTAGCAATGTCAGAGTAAGTTACAGTCATCCAGAAATAGGTACTGAGGATAGGAGGTGAACATGTCATCCTGACTTAGGTCAAGCCAACAGGAGCTTTGCAGAGAGAACAAAAGCAGCCAAACTGCTTCCCTCAGCCACAGAAAAACCTTTGTTTCTTGCAGCGGGCTACAATTGCAGCTCATGTGCACTCCAATCAGATCATGGTTTCAAATATGTTATCTCCCCAGACCACAATGAAGCAGCAGAGGCCATCGATAGTTGAGCAGAATGGGTGATATATTCAGACATTTCACAATTACTTTTGCTTATTGGAACAAAAGTGTTACAGAAATTTAAGGTAAATGATGTCCTCAGTGTTTACCAAACTCATATATTTTTTTTTTATAGAGGCTGTGCAATTGCATCATAAATCTCCAGGCAGCCACAACTGACAACATCATGGAGGTCCACTGGAAAACTGTCCGAAAAGCCAGATTAGGGAAAGAAAAGTCCATGAGAAAGACTGCTATGAGTACACAAAGAGACGTGTGTGTTCCAAATCATTTAGTATGTGAACCATATAACCTATAATTTTTCAGAAAGCCACTTTTGCAGGTTTAGAGGTATTTGAAAAGTGAAAAAAAAATGAACTTTTATGGTATTATGTTAGGTCTTCAAGTGTTTGACAAAAACTGGGCTATATGTTGTGTAGTCTCTTAGATTTCAGTATTTCAGTTCGTTTAACATTGTTGGCCATACAATACAAGTTATAAGTTAAGTACAAATTATCAAGTGTGGCATATCGGTGTTGTGACTCTCTCACATTCAAAAACATACCTTTTGTGATCAAAAACGTACCAACGTTAATGCTAATATTGGTTTCTTTTGGTTCCAAAAACATTTAGGTCAAAGTGAGGATCCACTAGCTGACAGACGCTGCAGGCTTTTCATATTATCATATATTTTTTCATTTTGTTTTAGTTTGTTTTGTTTTAATTATCCAAGACACATGAGGAGTGTTTAATTTAGGAATGTTTGAAATATATAAAAAGTTTTTTTTTGCAAGCTGGCTGACAAGCTTTTTAGCTAGCCAGTATTGCTAACCTGCATGTTAACATTACTATTAAAATGCTAGCTGTATTAGCTGCTGTAGCTAGCATATGGTGAATGGGATTTCAAATACAATGTTATTCCCATTATCTTTTTTTTTGTCTATTGAGCCCTTGGTGCTTCTCTTGCTGTGAATGAATGAATGAAGAAAATAAACAATGTCATTTGCACTATTCTTGCCATCAGAGTTTCCATAGGTTCAATATGCCAACAGGCTCTACAGCACACTTGACCATTGACATTACCCATCACATTGACCTATATCAACCATGAAATGGCTCCCTTTCACACTGAAACACATTGATTTTTTTTTAAAATAGATTCATACATCTCTCTCCATCTCATTATCTGGTGTCAAAATCAGATGTGTTAAGACAGATATGTGATGTTTGCAAGCAAACTGACATGATCCCAGACACAACTTCAATCAAATGTATTAGGGGCAAATCAACTTCCCAAGTTTAATAAATTCAAAAAAGTTGCTAAGTTCAGGAACACAATCAACGGTTAAAAAACACTGAAGCCAAGAGCTAAGGAACTCCAATATGGCTGCCAGCGATGTATTAAATCACCTCACAGACCTCTGCTGCAAAAGGAAGAAATGCCAAGATGGCTTATTCTCTCCGTATACTGTTGTCCAGTATAATCTTCTAGCTGTAAGTTATTCAGCAAGAGAATAACAGCCACATGACAACACAACCAGACCCCCCACCTCCCCTCTCTGCCTCTGACAGCACAGATGCTCAGAAAGGCTTGGACTGGTCATAGAGTGTCACTCACAATCAGTCTCTGAGTGCCAAAGTGCATTCATCCAGAAAATGGCAAATTCCACTATAATCATTTTTTTTCTTATTCTATCTCCATCTCTTCATACCTTGGCTATCTCAGATTGTGAAGACAGGCTATTGAAAATCTTGACCTTCAGGATGACAGTTATCACTGCTCAGAGATTTGTTTATACTGTGAAATTGTGAAGTACAACTCTTGGAACACAGCGGGTTTTACTGACGCTTGTAACTGTGTTTTTGGCTAAATATCTGAACCATTAAAATGACAACTGGCACTATTCTTTAAACCCTTTGTTGGAGCTTTCTTCATTTTACTATGCAAATGTTGTGCACTTATTTGGGAATGTGCTTGAATGATGCATTGTGAATTGGTTAAAAAAAATGAATATGAATGTGTGAAGTTTACAACCGGTTGAGATAAAAAATTAATCACGATTGCAATTTTGAAACTGCCTAAGGCGTAATCTACATTGGATTTAACTTCAGACGTCACTACGTCTTCTTAGATAATTTATTTGAAGAGATGGTTTCCTTATTTAGTTATTTTGATGTGGGATTTGTTTTCAAAATCAAATCCCTAAGTAATGCTTTTTATGTCATTAAAATATGTTTTTCAAATATAAAAGCAGATGAAGAGTAACTGCTTTTTGTGTTGGAGTGGACATCATATGTAAAACCGTTTGGGCTTTTCTTTTCACATAATTCTTAGGAAGAATGATAGCAGAGAGGACATTCTTTACTGTGATTATGGGTACGACAGTGATGCCGGAGGTATGGTGTACTTGCTCTGACTGCATCAACATCACTACAGGAGGTCCACAAATATATCGTCTTTCATGCAAAGCAATGCATAGCTACTTACTTAAGTTTTTTTCAATGCTTTTTGAGAAAAATTAAGTGAGACAACAGAAATGCGGATAACCAACTAGTTACCATTTGCACCATGGCGATGATCTCATAAACTATAGCTGTATTAACTGAACCGGGGGTCCCTGCTGCAGAGAGCCATTATCTTCCTTCCTACCTATTAAGGACATTATATGGGGTTTCATGTTTTGCAGGGAAAAATGAATGAGGGACTGTGTTAAGCATTCTTCAGAGGAAGGTGATTTCTATCTGCAAAATGCATTTGGAATGCATAACACCCCCGACACAAACAGATTGTAGATGATGTCTGCAGCCAGGCGTAGCAACGAGAGCTGTCTCTTCATGCTTAAATGGGCAGTCAGGATGCACAATCCTCTGTGTGATGTCGGGAAGTAACCCTGTAGCGGGTACAGTGTGCCCAAAACTGCATTGATGATGCTCGTGCATATTTGATATTGAATATTTGATGGGAAATGTGGGGGCAGGACGGCCAGGATGAAAAGCCACGTCTATGCCTGCAACCCAGGATTTGATCAGCATATTAATGCAGAATAGTGATTATACTTTGTAGGCAATACCTCAAGGCCGGACATTTAATGGAAAAAAAAAAAAAAAAAAAAAAAAAAGAGGCTGACCTTCCAGGCGAGCAGAATCAAGTTTTACCAAAAAATGGAAAGTTCACTATCAGCATTCAATCTTAAAATAAAGTCTTGTTCATTTACATAATTAGAATTTGGATCTCCAAAGGAGTCCATCCATGCACTCCACTGTTTAGTAATATGTGCTGCAGGACATCGCAAACCTCCACAGAGGACAAGTGAAAGGTATTTTAAAAGGGAGATGAGGCACCATGCTGCAAAGACTTATACAACAGTTCAAACCAAAGTTGAGGGAAGCTGATTTAATGGAGCTGATGGGGAGAATTTACTGTCTGCCTCTTGCAGTATAACTGCTGTATAATTTACACGTTTTTATCTATCCATGTAGCACATGCTGATCTGGGATAACGGCATTGTTTGATGAGGCAGCCAAGAGAGCAGACTGCAGAGTCGTAAGATAATGTACATCCTTCACACGTGTGCAGTGTTTAACTTTTCTTTTTCTAATCAGGGAACAATAAAGAAGGAAACAGCATTTATTATTTGTATTCACTGATTGTTGAAAGTTGTATTCCTGAACTATAGTTCAGATTATTCACTTATAAGCTTGCACCAAACATCGCACATTTGAGTGAAAAGGGATTGATATAGAAAACATCTCTTCTTCACCTCCAGGGTTTTGTGCAGCACAATTAACTGTGTATCAAACCATAAGAAAGGCTGCTGGAATAGGGATTGTGTGTCTAACCTAAAAAAAAAAAAAACATGTAAATGTGTTTACACAGACAGAACCGTATAGCAAAGAAAGTATAGTTAACTTTAGTGAAATAAGAGCAGCAGACTGATCTAAACGGTCTGTGTACGCTGTATTTTGATGTCAAATAATGTAATTGAGAGTAGGCCCACCTTTCCAAAGATATAAACAAAATTAATTCATTCCTAAGTGACAGCCATATGGCTGTTAAAATAACAACCCAGTACAAAATTCATCATCATTAAAAGTGAGCAGAATAACACACACACACACACACACACACACACACACACACTTTGCCATTTTCAACAATATACTGACCATTAGGAAATCACTGAAGCAGATAAATTACGAATGTGATGAAAGGAAACTTCTGAATATGGGAATCCTATGGCATATTAGAATATTATGCAGACTATTATTGATAGTTTCGGGGGATGAAACACAGATGATGTTACTCGTCTAATGCAGTGGTTCCCAACCTTTTTGGTCTGGGCTGCCCACATAGCCCGGTCTGATGAACTCTCGTACCCCTTCAATGATTATATGTTCCAAATGGATAACACTATTCATTATATAAAAGTGGATATTGTGAATTTTTCATAAAATTGAACTGTCAATATTTAGGTTGGTTTGGTCAGCAATCAAATTACTACTATTCTACTTGTAGTTTAATTGTTCAGTCATTCAGTTGAGTTGTTCAGTCATTCCTATTTATTTCTTCTATTTATTCATTACCTTTAGCTTAAACCGTTTAAACGTATGTGCTTGCTTGCTAACTAATTTTAACACTCTTACATAACTGCAACAGGTAGTGTTTGGTGTTACAGTTGACTTAGTCTGGATCAACGGAAGTACATTTCCAGGATAACTGATAATTCGCTCTCTTTGTGTTGTCGTTCTGAAAATACAAACTTCGAGCTAGCGAGCTACACGCTGAAAATGGTTTTCAAAAAGGCTTGGATGTTGCAACAAGGCATGCCTGCTTGGTTCTTTTGGGGAATGATTGTGAAGATTTACAAAGAATGTTTACGGCATTTCCTCTCTAACTGGGACAGTCTTTGGGAACGATTGGTGGGATTGCTGTGGACGAAGTACACATGGAGATACACTGGCAAGAGCAAATGAGGTGTAATCATGTATCCAGTTAATTTAAATAGCTCACGTTACTGTATTGTGTCAGCAGTTGACTTCATTTAATATTGTATGTGGCATTTTCTTTTGCGCAGTGCAAATGTTCCACCAAAACGAGTTCCTTCCAGAGACTATTTTGCAGAGCCAGCATCGCTGTGTCCGGAGCTTAGCGTCGCCCAAGACGATTGTGATTTGTTTAAAGAAATGCAAACTACCCAAAATGTTTTATTTTTCTATCCCAGAAAGTATGTGTGGTGGAGCCAGAGATAGGTCTAGCAATGTGAGACTACAGTTGACTTAAATAATATATTAACATAATAACCTTAGTTAATTAAATCACAATTTCTATTTTTTTCAAATTAGTCTACTCTACAATCTTTCCATGTACCCCCTGGCAACTGCAAAACCAGGATCCCTGGTTGGAAATCACTGGTCTAATGAACCAAACTTGTAATAGCTGCATGTCATTGGTTATGGTGTGGTGATGAGGTGGAAACAGAGCTGTACCACTTGGATATCAGGACACCGACATTAGAACAATACTTGTTAAAAAGAAAGGAATAACAGCTCTTTTCTAATATTCCCCAGCAGAGCAAGAACTGAAAATATCACATTGGCAGCAGGGTGGGGATCGGTGCGATATAAAAGGAATTTTCTAAACTGGGTACAACATTTCCAATTCCATTCGGTCACTGTTATCACAAGTTTGTCATATTTGTGTATCATGTTCTAATACTATTTAATCCCTTGTGACAAGGTCTGAAAATGTACTTTTTTACATTCCCTCTTATTTCTTGAAAGAGGCACACAGTGAGAGCAAGGAGCACAAACTCTGACTCATGTATTGACATATGAGAGTTTTTTTCATTTATAGCTACAATATTCCTCTCCCTGTAGTGCAGCCAAGAGACTAAACACCTCAAAACAAACTTTCATGATTGTTTTCTGTTTAGGTTTAGTGTCAGAAATAAATATAACTCTTAATGTTTAAATCTTTAGTTCTGGACTGTGTTGGGCAGATCTTACCATTAGCATTCACAATTGTAATCCTGGACCACTCCCCCTTTGACTGACCTTTTTAAATGTCCCTCTCATGAAGGCTGGTACAACAGAAAGTTGATGGCTTAACTCACCTCAAGCATTCAAGCTATTGCCACGCTATTCTACAACAATTTTCTCCGACACCGTTTTGAAAGAACATGGCCACCATGTTATAGGTTCGGCGCAGGTTATTCTGCACTGGTTAGGGTTGGACACTGATATAGCACCGGTTGCTAAATGATCTGTAGCTACTGGACCGAATGACAACGCAGATTTCGGTCGCTCATTTTGGTGCCACTTAAATGCCTGCGCTGCTCTCTGGTGCTCTGAAACATTACGACATTACAGGCAACAGAAGCATTACTGCATGTGATGCTAGTTAACACTACACTTGGCAGCAGGTAACTTTACCTACTGTTAGCTTGTAGCTGGCTAATACACGGTTGAAATGCTGACAGCTAACTGGTCTAACCTCTGGCTGTATTTCACTGGATAGGATTCCAACACCGGGATGTCCAAAAGTCTGCAGCTAAAGACTATAGCTGCACTTTGAGACACCATGGCCACTGGCGAAGTTGGAGTTGTTGGAGGAACAACACAGCACAATTTAATGCCATTAAGTGCCGTCTGTGGTGCGTCCAATTGCTCCTCCTAAGCTCATGGTGGACCTTGAGAAACTCAAGCTGCTGTACCCTTCTGACATCTTGTAGTTCTTTTGTTGTTTAACAGCAATTAAGTGGTGAAAAGTTATGACATTTTAAATAAAATAAACAATAAAATTTGACCAAATGGCCTTAGCAATAACAATGGTTAATGTCTCCAACTGTCATTTTGTGCTTTTATTTTATTAAAGGTGATAGAATGCAAAACCGATTTTACCCTGTCATAGTGGAAAAACAACAGTTTGGAGGGTAAATAGGACATACATAGAACCTCAAAATACCATTGACACCCCTTTCCTCTGCAAATCTCACAATTTGAAACTGCTGCTGAAAATGGGCAACGTCAACTTCTCAACTCCTAGTCTTTGTCACGCCCCAACATTTGCATAGGTTACACCACTGACCTGAGGTCAGCTTAGTCTTCTGAATCTAGCTAGGTCATGCAGATCTCCAGAGGTCCGCTATTTAATTACTAAATTCACTTCTGAGACTTTTTTATGCGAGAAATCAACTACGTAGGTCAAATATGGGCCGTTTTACGAAAGTTGACGGCTAATTGCAAATTTTGTCCGACTGTGTGTCGCAGTTCAGCAGAAGCTCAGCAGGCTAACGTGACAGGGGCCGGTGCTGCCTCGCCACCCGGCGTGTCCTCATTCATAGACCCCGGCTTGCTGTGAGCTAAATGGATCTCCGTCACGACCAGAATCCCATGGCGCTCCATACCCGCGCCAAGTCACTGTTTCTGGGTTACTGGACTACTAAATGCCAAGGCCCTGACGGAGCTCCAGGGCCTGCAGCTAGCCACAATCTTTACCCGTAGGATTGAAGGGACACCAGCAGCTAATGAAATCAGACACAAGCGTTAGCTTTGTAAGACTTGACAAAATTCAATCTAAATATATTATAGTTATGCCAAAAGTGTAGCTAGCTAGCTAGCCTCAATCTTTAGCTACCAATATGATTGAATGGACACTAGCAGCTAACAAAACTCCTTTTCACAAAAATGTGTGATGATGCAGGGACGAATAGGAACCAAATGCAAGGAGAGGGCAAGCAGGCAGAAGATTGGAGCTCAGGGATTTATTGAACAAAAACAAACCAAGGGAGACCTGAGGCTTCAACAGGCAAAAATACAAAGTCCAGAAAAATACAAAGAAATCCAAAAAAAAACCAAGGAAGTACAAAAAACAGGAAACACTGAAACTAACAGGAGCTGATGCAGACACATACAAACTGACAGACTAGCAGGGCAATGACACAAAATGATCTGACAAGACACAAAGGGAAACACAGGGGCTAAATAAACTAGGTAACGAGCAAACACAGGACAGGTGACACCAGGGCTGGGGAACAGGTGGAGCACATTAGACAATCACACAGGCGGAAAACACAGGAAGTAGAACTAGACATGACAGAAAATGGACTATCACAATAAAACAGGAAACCAAACATAATACAAAACAAGACCGAAAATAACTCAATGACGGAGACAAAACCCACAGTACAGAAACAATCCATAGGGACATACATTAAACAGAATTGTACAAATAGGGAAACAGAACCTAATACAAAGAACAGGAAAACAGGCTTACACATAACAGGGAACAGAAATACAAAGCAAAACACTGAAACCATGAAAAAATGCATTACATTGAAATTGGACACAAGCTTTAGCTTTGTAAGACCTAGGGTAGCTGTTCTATAAGTGGCGTGACGAAATTCAAACTGTAAATATATTATAGTTATGCCAGCAGCCGGACAGCTCCGCGGAGCCCCGGTTGTCCAGTAGCTAACCCAGAAACGGTGACTTTCTCCTGGGTATGGAGCACAGTGGGGCTGCCACTGTCTCGTCAGACTGTGTGGACCTCCTGAAATCCGACACGTCTTACCAAATTTGCAATTAGCCATACATTTTCGTAAAACGGCCCATATTTGAGCTTTATATAGTTGATTTCTCGCATAAAACAGTCTCAGAAGTGAATTTAGTAATGAAACATTGCAAGTGTCTGAAATATGAGACCTGCTGTCTAGTCTCCAATGTGTTTCTATGTGGTTCGCTCAAACCAATCAGCGCACAGCTCATCTAAATATTCATGTTTATATCATATTTGGAATAAAAGCTCTTGTTACAAATAGGGCCATATTCACAGGGTAGTTATGGGCCCATAAAATAGCATTCGGGCAATTTTCAGCCCAACCAATGTTACATACCCTATTAAGAGACCTTAAGGAACATTGTGAAACCCTATATAATCATTCTATCACCCCTTTAAAGAATCCATTTAGGTACAGTTTACGGGTATGAAAAAAAAAAAAAAAAAAACATACCTAACCCTAGCACTGGTACAGTGAAACATGATTTGGCAAATTCTTGTTTTGCCTCTCGATTGTTTTAGGTTTTAATAAATGGAAGATTACAAACATTGATTGTGCCAAGAATGGGAGGTATTCCAAACGGACACACAAACAAAGCATCACTCAAGAATCATATTCCAAGTGTCACATCTTAAGGACTGCAATTTATATACAGAATATTCGGCACACAGCAAAAGGTGCAGACAGTGTTCCCATTTGAGCAGAAACACGGTACGGGAAGAAAACAGTAGGGCTTTACTTCTGGGCTGAGAAGATGAATCCGTTTTATCCAGCAAAGCAAACCCTGGCTGTATACTAAGCGAGACAGGATGTGCCCAGATATGTTGTGTGTTAGGCTTCCACTATTCATCACTTCAAACACATCCTCAGCTCACTGCCAATACCGGGCCTCATCCCCAATGCAGCTCAACAGTGTGACTGCCACTGGTGCTCTCAGCCCAGGAGCCATACCCAGTGATTTACTATCTAGCTGTATTTTGTATCACTTGGGTGCACACCGCTAGCCACACTGTTGCCCCTGTCACAAGCTACCTCGCCATATTTGTAATTTTGTGGTAAGCTGTACCTGTGAGGTGCCATCTCCTATGCATTCATCAGAAGACACTCTAATCTGGTTCTATTTCAACTCTGCATCTACAACAATGAGAAAGATGTGTGATGAGGCAGTACAGAAAAAAAATATTCTGCATCAGATAACGTGTTGCAATTACTCGCCAGGGAAGTTTGCTCTGTGATTTAAGCTATTGTTGAGCCTTTCATAACCTCAGGAGAGCCAATCCTGAGTGTAAACCATTTCTTTGTTCAATGCTTAATGCTGAACCTTAGCACGGAATGGTCTGAACCTCATTAAATGTGGCACTGACAAGATGAGAACTACAATTATCCCTTTTAACGTTAACTCTAAATACATAATGATTTAAGTACTTACGTGAAGGTGTTGATGAGCGGCTTCTTACATCTGCATTACATCCACTCATCTAGTGGTAGAAGCTTTTTTTTTAAAATCACTCTTTGTTTTGCTTTGTCATGGCCCCTGGAAACCTGAGTAAAAACACAAATGAATGTGTAATGGAGGTTCTGCTGCCCAAGCCCGCAGGCCAAATGGTCTTTGCAGTGCGTTCTCCATTTCAAAATGAGGTATACGGATTTGAAAATGCCATTTTGTACTTCCACGTGCACATTTGTTTAATGTCTTATTTAAGTACAGTCTCTTTCATTCTTTCCTTAAGGGGCCAATTTAGACTTTGACATAAAGCTGCACTCTGCAACTTTTCAGGCTCTAATGGGACAACAGGAAACACTTTTTGAATGAATTTGACTTGAATATCAATAAGTCCTGTCAGTAAACTGCACACCGCATGCTCATGTTTACCAACCAGGCTGGTCTGTGATCACTTTATAGCAACAAGATACCAAACGGATGCAAGTGGCAGAAGAGATGACATTATAGAGTCTGGAATAACTGCACTAGGCAACAGTTTTGGATTTCACATTTTAGTTTTGATTTGTTCTTCCTGCAGTGGACAGGAGTTCATATTACACACACCAAAACTTTACATGGGGGAATCTGTAGGGTCTGAATTAAGAGAGATGGCACTTTTTCCACTGTTATAGCTCCATTTTGTGATTTAGGCTTCTACAGAAGGCGTAAATATAAAGCACATCTACTGTAGAGTAGAGCTTTATGTGCTGCCTCAGTCACTTTTTATGTGCTGCCATGGACTCGCTCAACCCTCGATCTTTACAGTTCCATTCAAGACACATACAAGGTTTATTTGCACATATTTTAATGAAAGCATTTACACCAAGACATAGACCGTGCCCTTCTTTACCTACAAGGCAACTCCCTCTGGTTTCACATGTGCAATGCTATCATATCAGGTTATGAACTGCTGAGTCATGAAAACATCAAGGTAGAGTAATAAACTAAATTGTGTAATTGGTTTTTGAATAATTGAAACGGACATTCAATTTCCAATCCCTGCACAACTAGGCAAACACGATGTATGTGCCTGTGTTTTAAATCATTAAAAAAGGGGCTGTACTATGTATTTAGAACATTAATATAGAAGTAAACAACTATTTACCATGTAAAGATTGCGTCCTAAGCAGGAAATGAAGTCGCACTCTGTGTCTTGTAATCTGGCTTTTTCAGTTCTTGGCTTTAATAGCTGGTCTAGCCACACGTACATGTTAGTGCATGTGAGTCCCTTGTGCATCAGTATCAGACAGAGAGGGCCGTGACTGAATTGGGGGTGGGAATAACCAGAGGCCCCACAATAAGAGGTCATCACGATTTGATACTATTGCGATTTTAAACATATTGCAATATTCTGCAATTTACCTTTTTTTGGCAAAATGAAAACATTGTCAACATCTGTTTTATCCACAAAAAAAAGTTCATTTTATTTCAATTTGTTCATCTCACTTAAAAAAAAAAAAAAAAAAAAAAAAAAAACCTCAACTGCCCCATCTAGTGGACTGAAAAAGCAATTTATTTCATTATTCTAGTACCAAAAAGTTCAATTCTCATGTGCAATATATTAGGGATGCACTGAACCCTTGATTTTTGGGGTTTGGCCGAATATCGAATCCACTGGTTAAGATTCTGCCGAACCCGAAATCGAACCCTACTGCCATCCTCAGTCCATTAACACAGTAAACACATTAATGAAGTAAACAACGTCCACAGCCTCTAAAATAGTTAAATGTGTAACCGAGGGTTTCTTATATTGTCTAGACTCAGGTTTGGCTTTAAAATAAAAGCACAGACTTCCAATGCTGGAACCAAGACGGCACTGCACGTCTCACTTTATTCCACCCCAACACAGTCAACCGTCAGAAAATGGGTGAAATTAGAAAGCTAACGTTAGCTAACAAGGAGCAGACTCCGAGAGAACGGCTGACAGCCCGGGAGAGACTGTCTGGTTAACACAACTTTTTAGCTGCGACTGTCCTTCCTTTGCCATATCTGGGATTGCATTCTCTTAATACATCCATGGGGTTGCTGCATTTTGGCTGCTGTCTGTGGTTTGCTTTATGCGCAGCTCGTATTCTTTTGGATGTTTCATGCGCAGGTGTTTTGGCAGCGGCGATGTAGCGTGTTGTATGGGATCCTTGCTGCCACGGGACAGGACGGCATTGCGCGTTGGGCGTGTGGCTCGGCTTGGATCGCTTTCTTTTGGCTGGGGCAGAGTGGGCTTGGGGTGCTGCTGGGCGGTGCTTTTTCTGCTCGCGAGTTCCATTTTCACTTTCTTACAGCCTACTGCATTGAACGGTCCTCTTACATTATGTCGACCAGCTTAGTGCGCGCAGTGCAAGCGTTTGTTGGAAAAAAATTCCAAAGTTTGGGCAAAACCAAACCCCGTCAAAAAGCCCAATGTTCGGCCAAACCGAACCCAGGGTTCGGGTACGGATTTGGCCAGACATTGGGCTTTTTGACGGGGTTTGGTTTTGCCCAAACTTTGGAATTTTTTTCCAACCAACGCTTGCACTGCGCATCCCTATTATATGTAATAAAAAGATTGATACTTAGTGTCTGTGGATTGATATAGTATTGTGAAGGACAATATTGCGATACTACGCCGTATCGATTCCTCCCTCAACACTAGTGACAAAGCGACACTATTTGACAAGTTTAAATGTCTGTAAGAGCCATGTGGAAGCAATCCCAAAACACTTTTTTTCTGAATATCAAGTACAGCCCCTTTAAGAGTGGTAGTGCCAGACTTCCCATGAATATAAATAATAATATCAGCTCTGGTTCTTCTCAAGAGCAGGACAAACTACAAAAAGCTACAAGACTGAACGTTTTGCACTAATAACAGATAAATAGAATATGTATCCTCCAGTACCATTTCTCATTCTGCAGTAGCTTTGCATTTGGCAAAACTCCTGGCATGAATGACAAGATTTTGATATTTCATATTCCTGATGTAAAAACATTATTTCCATAATTTCCTGCAGTCCAAAATGCAGAGCAGCATAAATCATGTCACATTAATGTACTGTAGATTTGATTATGCTGTTTTCTAATTAATGTGCCAGAGGCGGTCACACTGCAAATTCAGTTCCTTGTGTGCTGGTGTCCTAACCAAAACTCAAATTAACATGCACGGTGTTCAGAGGTAATACTGTTAGTCAGCTGAAACGCCTTTAAAAAAAAAAAAAAAAAAAAAAAAAAAAAAAAAAGGAGAAACATCTATGCATTTTATTTTTCTTTGAGGTTGAAGGGATTACACATTAGGTAAGCACAGGTAAATGTAACACACATCAGCAAAAAACAGCTGAGCTGTAACTGGTTGGATTAATCATGTGTCTATACATTTTAGAAGGGTGGCTCAGTGCTTACTCAGACTTTGTAAAGTATGTTTTCTCAATGACATGCATACTACTGTAGGCAGACACTCCTGCCTTTACTAATAGGTAAGATGACTTGCATACTGACGACAATTCCAGGTTAGTTCAATTCAGTTTTAGTAAGCATACTTTTTGCTAACCATTTCAGCCACCTTCGCAATACTAGCAATTACTTTTAGCGATTTATTTGTACCATTTAGTCATTACTTTTGGCTACCTATTTAAACTTCTGTGCTCGCTTGCCAACTAGTTTTCAAGCACTCTTACACAAGTGCAACATCTAGTGTTTAGGTGTTACAGCTGATAGATCTTTTTTAATCAAATTATAATTCATATTTTTTTCTAATAAATTGAGCTGCACCACAATCTTTCCACGTCCCACCTGGCAACAGCAGAAGTACCCCTGGTTGGGAATCACTGGTGTAAAACACAAGAAACATCATTCATATTCTGTTAGTGTGTATGTGGGGGTCCTTGAAGTAAAGATGTTTGATAAGCCATAATGGATTACTTTCATCGTATCTCTATGAGAAAACCTATGGGGCTTACTGGCATGAACTTTCTTGTTATAGCATTATATAATACAAGGTTGAACTTCGGTTTTATTTTAACAGAATCTAAATCTTGAGATATACTGTAAGAAAATGAAAAAGAACTGATGACCAGAAGCACTTTGATGCTTACACAGAGGACTGAGTCATAATAATAGTAATAACTCTAATAATAGCAGTCTTTATGTGGTGTAAATAGACATGTTACAGTATATGCAGGATGTGTCAAAGGGAAACAGTTTGTCCCTGAAGTGAGCAGACCTTACAATACATATCATTTCAAAAGTTTTAGTATAATAACTTGTCCCTGAAGTGAGTAGACCTTACAATACATATCATTTCAAAAGTTTTATTATAATAACTTCTCTTTCAGACAGTATGCACACTTCCATTCGCTCTTCACTACCAAACTGTATGGTGGGACATTGAAACAGTCTTTCATCCCAGTGAAAGATTCATAAAGAAATGTCATGATGACAGGTTCTGGTATCACAGGTCAATGCTATTCAGACCACGAGTGGCTTCCTGTGGATAAGTAATGCACAATGGATGTAATGGAAAACATTCATCCTTGAAAAGCTGTATGAGGGAAACGCAGCCTGCTGTGCTACAAAAAAAAAAAAAAAAAAAAAAAAAAAAAAAAAAAAAAAGAAAACGTCCAAATGTCTTATAGCCAGCATTGTGGTTTCTCATTAACAAGGATCTCCACATGCAAAGCTTTCATTTCAGCTATATTCTAATAATTAACTCTACCTGGAATGTACATCAAATACATACAACTTAAAAGCTCTGCACAGTTGAGATTTAGATAATTTGTGCTGAAGTGCAAAACCTCAAAGGTGACTGAATGAGAAGGCAGACAGAAATGGTCCCTCCACTGAATAATCACATACTGCATTTTGATTTAATTCAGTAAACTCAACTAAAAATGCTAACATCTGAGCAAAACTGCATATTACATTTCCTGATTGTAAGACCAACATTAGTCACAATTGGTATTTGTTCACATTTGTCAATTCAAATGTTTGACATGTTCCTCTATACAATCCGAAGACAGCATCACTGTGGGAGCTGACAGGTGCCGCACATTGGCAGGAGGTGTCTCTCTTTAACTGCAGCTTGTTATATTAAACAAACTGTCCATCAATCATGCACAGGTTTTGCTTGGGACACGTTGATGCTATTTACAGGTGTGTTTACACCATAATTGCATTATTTCACAGAGTAGTTTTCCAGAGGAAGCTTGCTGGAAAGAGTGTTCGCTATAGAAAAACAGTAATTTCACACAAGATAGATAGATAGATAGATAGATAGATAGATAGATAGATAGATAAAAAAGTTTGAATGTTTATCTTCATTCATATAGAAGGGCAGACCTGTGAGGAATTATGAAGGTTAGCCAATTTAAAACAAGCTTTTCCTTCAGTGAGCTCACAGTGAAAGGAGTTCACAGGAAGGAGGTAGAAGGCACACAAAGACTGTTTTCCCTGTTGAAATGCTCCTGGGTCAGCTGTGGTTTAGTAAAGAAGCATTGAAAATGACCAAGGTTTTACCTAGCAAGCTTTAGATCGTGGTATACAAAGCGTGAGCAGCTCCTCTTCTTATTTTCCTGGGAGCTTATGTCATTTTCAAAATGCTGATTAGCAGCTCTTGCTTTCATGGTAACAAATGGCCTAGGATATTAAAATGAACACCTCCAGCGTAAAAATCTATGTACTGTATGCTGATGTGAAAAAATCCCAAAAGTGAAATACATGTTCCCCATCTCTCATAAAAACAGTCCAGTGCTATTAATGAACAAAGTCCCTCCATTTGTCCCTTTCAGATTGAATTCACAGAATGTTTCACCAACGAGACTTGATTTTTATTAAACACCTCCAAGATGGGTATGCTGTATTGTTTAACATGACATCTCAAAGAACAGACAGCAGGTAACACCGGCTGAATTTGTCCCTTTACCTAAAGGGTAATTATGGTATTTTTTTAACCTGGACCCTATTTTCCCACGCATTTGTGTCTCCCCTGACTAATGTGAACAAAAATCTTTGAAAATGGTCCAGCATTAAGTGAGAGCGCTTTAACTAGCAGCCAGGAACCAGGCTGCAATGTAACCCTATAGGGCAGGGCTCTTCAACAGGGGGTCCGGGACCTCCTCAGAGTCACTGCAGGGGGGCCTCCAAATAATTGTTAATTTATTTTGAAAATTAAAAAAAGTCTTAACATGAATCCAACATATTAGCAAATATAAATCCCCACTGCTTACTGGCCTATATTTAAGGTGGTCACTAAGGTAGCCACCGACAGATGAAGTTAATTCTAAGGATTCACTGTGCCACATGTGTAACATTAAACACCTGATTTATAAAATAATGCCAACAATTATTAGGCTATTTTACTGTAATAGCTTAGTATTCTATGCAAAAAAAAAAAAAAAAAAGGTAAGCCCACTTTTTTTTTGGAAACCTACCTTTTTTGCATAGAATACTAAGCTATTGTATAAAGGCTTTAGGCCACCCTACACATTATTGTAGGCCCAGTTTAATATGCAACTTCATTTTAGACAATATATGTAGTAGGGGGTCCCTGCTCCGTCTCTTTCAGTTAAGGGGTCCTTTGCTTAAAAAACATTGAAGACCCTTGCTATAGGGCAAATGTGCACTGTCAATGTCCACTAAAATTGCTGTTTTTACCACTGACAGGCTCAGGTTGTTATAAGTGTCTGACGATATGATGACGTCTCGTTCAAAAATCTTGAAGTGAATTGCCAGAACACAGCGGTGTGGAATCATGGCTGTTTATAGTGAGGAACTCAAGTTTGTTGTTCAGAAAGCATAGCTGTGTGTTGTCTTAAGGATTTTTAATTGCACATTTCCAAATTGTACCAACGACAAGCCTTTGGACACAAAGAGGCTGAAGTTGTGGCTAGTTGTGCTACTGCTACAAAAAGGATCCCAACATTCAGTTTCATACACTGCAATGTGGTTCCTTTTCTCTTGTTCAAGATGCGTTATTCAGATTTCTGCCTTAACGGATTTTCTGTATTTAAAATAAAAAAAAAAAAAATTCTTTATGCTAGTAAATACAAATTTACACAAAATACCATGAGTGTCACCTATAGATGCTCTTGCAGGAACATGGTCAATTAAAATGGCCACAACTCACTTATGGGTTTGAATTTAACTTTACTGACAGAATTTAGGGAATGTGAGAAAAATCATGGCAGCACTGAGACAATCACTGCACCACTATTTATATTTATTTTATTCCCCTTTTAGTTTACAGCGTGGGCAGCTCCACTCCAGCCCTTCCTGCGAGCTTACACTACTGCATAATTGCCTGACTATAGTCAAGTGCGAGTGTTCCAAATACCTGTGTGGGATGCACATGTCAGTATGTTCACTGTCTTTTCACATCACATTGAGCATCCTTCACCATGTTCTCCAATATCACTGACATTTCAGGAGCCACACAAAATTGTGACCTGATTACAATCTAATTTCATGCACTCTTCGCCGATTAGATGTGAGGATAATGAAATACAGGAGGCATTAGCGACGCAGGTTTTCAGCGAACAACGTGATTTAAGAATATTGGGTACCTTGCTTGGAAAAGTATTCCATCTGATACTGTAGTTACCTTTAACTGTTAGATCATGTATCGTTCAGTGTTATATCTCAAAATGTAGAAAAGGATTTACATTATTCAAAGGAATGTTGCATGACTGATATATGTAATTATTGTCAATGTTATTTCCCTGGAAATCTGATTGTTTTATGTCTAATTTAAGGTATCTGTATTGTAAATTAACTACCACACAGGCACACGCTCAGTCCCTATAGTAATATTACAGATTATTCATTCAGCTGCAGCTCCAACAAGCAACTTGGTTGCTGAAATCTAATGGCATATCAACAGAACAGCATTTTATTTTTATCTATTCAGTGTAAGAAGACAGCTGGAGAATGGATACCTGACAATGAATGTTATGTTTGCCAGGCCATACATACCATTGAACATATAGTTGATGTGAGCGAGAGGATGCCTTTGTGTATAGCAGAATGTGGTGGCAGAGCTCCTCTACGTGCTTTATTTGTTTTAGAGGATTGACCCCCCAATCATGAGGACGTGTATGTAAACACACATTATTGGTACAAAAAAGGGAACAGCAGCGCTGTGCTTCGGTTTCTTCCCTTTCTATGGACCACTGAGCACAAGGCAATTTCTTCTCTTTTTACTTCTCTCAGGTGGACCTGGATGTTTTATTGCCTCACACTGATATTGCTCAAGGAAAAAAAAAAAAAAAAAAGCCAGATAAAAAAAAAAAAAAAAAAAAAAAAGTAGACACTCAGGGAACACTGAACTGTAACACGCTCATTACACTCTTCCTCCATTTGCTTATGTCAAAAAAATAACAATAATAATTCCTTACCTTACTGAAGTAGAAATATTAGGTATTTATACTTCACTGGAGTAATTATTTTACAATTTTACTGTTTTAAAAAAAAAAAAAAAAAAAAAAAAAACCCTAGTACAGATAAATCGCGCCATCCAGATAGAGTGAATTTGATTGTGGTTGGATGAGAAGTATAAACATACCATTCTGAGACCCTATCGGTTTGTACGCGATCCATCACACCTGCACAGACCTGGTGCTAATATGGCGTTTATTTTCACCGTAGAGGATTGGAACACCAGACTGTAGCTGCAGTTGTCTGAAAAACCACAGACTCCGCCTCGCCAGCCTCGTGGTGCTTTCAAAGTTATTGTAAAATGCCTCGTTCTCATCCAGTGATTGTTTTTGTAGTTTAACAGGAACTTACTGGTAAAATAAGTTATGGTTAAAAGTTATTACATTTTTAATAAATAATTTCATTTTGACCATGTGGCCTAAGCAATACACAACGTGACCATTTCATCACGTACTGCCATGAGACTGGGTTGGTGGAGTAGTGCACTGTAGGCCCCTGTGGGGCTATACTTTACTACTTTAAAGTAGTTTTGAAACCAGTACTTTTACTTGAGTAAAAAGCTTCTATAGAAATCTTTTCAAACCCTAGTATCTGTACTTTTGAGTAATTAATGTGAATACTTTTGACACCTCTGCAAGTTAGACATGTACATTTTAGCATAACAGTAGAAATCACTGAATGGTCAAATGCACTCATGAAGCTTTTTAATCAGAGAAATGGGGCGCAACACCACATTAGCAACTCTAGAACATGAAAGCACCAGTCAGCGACACACACCTGAAACCCCCCCGTCCTAAAACTCAATTAGCACAATACACACGGTCATGCAATGTTGCTGTTTTTTTAACTGTTAGATTAAAGTATTTGAGTATTTATGCCAACCTAGCAACTGTGCATTTTCCCCACCACACTTGGCCCAGACATTCAAATTTGCCACACCAACACAATCCTAACAATGGGGGCCGACATTGCGGAGAATGAAATGGATGAAAATTAGCAAAATATTCTTTCATCATAGAGACAGTGCTTTAATCTCAGCAAAGAGGAGGTTTATGCTAGCTATGCCTCCAACCACTTTTCATCTTATTAGCGCAGATAGAAATGTTTTGAAAGAGAGATCTGAAAAGGGCTCTCACGAAAGACGACAAAACACTGCACATCAAAAGAAAGGAAATGACAACTTATTTGACGAATCATTCAGCTAACAGCTTGCAACTGAGTTTTTGAGAGGAAAGTGGTTTGAATACAAAGCGTACACACTTTCAGACTTGAGTCGTAATTATTCGAAGAGTACATTTTGTCTGCGAGCTGCGTGACTCGAGCGCTGTAACTGGTAGACATCTGTTTGAGGCAAATTCATCTTTGTGACAGATGACAGCAGTCTCCTTAACTTTTTTTTGATTTGTGTAATATATTTTATGATTTTTCAGTCCAGGATGTGAAATAAATGGGCTGAGGGGAGACATTTCTGGCCAGAGTTACAGGTGACAGTCCCTTGCATCAGAGGAAAAGTGCTGCATGTATTAAAACATTTTTCACAGAAATGTATGATTTATGTATCATTCTGATAATAAATCTAGATTATCTTTCATTTGTTCTTGTCAGCCACTGCAACATCATTCATGCCAGCAACTGTATAGCCCAGAACTTAAACTTCACTCCACATTTGTCACTTTTTTTAATAAGAATCCCAAATTCACAGTCTGATGTGCCACACAGTATGTAGGGCTTGCTGGATGTGAGGATTGAAAGGGAAAGTTAACATTCACAGATGACACACTATTGTTTAAATTTGCAAATTCATCACAATAGTGCTATGATAAGAGTTAGGAGAAATATACAGTATACGACCGAGATACTTACAGGACCAATAATGGCTTCTTGGATTGGAAACTATAATGGGGAAAAAAAATAAAAAATAAAATTCAAATAACCTTTATCTTTCACTGTCAAAACGGAGACTGTTACTCCTTTGAAGTGTAAAATTTCCCTTAGAGAGTGTAAACAACTCTCTCCCATCCATGACGTTTACCTCTCCTCTTTGTGCTTGCAATTTTCTACATGAATAAAGAAGCTGCTCCTTTCTCCCACTGGCTAGACCCTGACTCAAGTGCAATCTGTTATGATATCAACTCAAGCCCCCATTGGCAAGCATCATTAGACTATGCTCTCTTGCATATTTAGTGGTGGCACCATCAATGTGGCAATAGACTGCATTACAATTGATTTTGCACAGTAAGATGATTAGTGCTTAGAGCCTGATACTGTTCTTTATAGGGGATTTATCACTATTAAAAAAACCAAAAGTGTAATTATCACTAAAGGATCTTCTACTTATTAATGTAGAGTGAACCAAATCCCCAACTCTTGATTTTCTCATTGCAAGGTTTTATTTCATGCTTGTTTTTGACATTTCCTCATAAAAGATGAGTTATTACTTTTTAAAAAAAAAAAAAAAAAAAAAAAAAAAAAAAAAAAATGCAGGATTTAGGTGAAGAAAGCTGTGACTGTGAAAAAAAAAAAAAAAAAAATGCAGGATTTAGGTGAAGAAAGCTGTGACTGTGTAAAAAATTAAACGCCTCTTCCTCTGACAGTCAGCTTAGTATCTTGATTCTGCGTGCTGTGCACCTGGCACTACACTATAGGTAGGGAGGCTGGCTTAAGATTTCACACACATCCCTGTCATGAAAGATTGAGCATGTGGGAGTCATTGAAATGTATTCATGCTCACAATGTAGAGGAAGCACGGGGCCACAGTAATGGTTGTCAGGGGTTGGTATGCCTCAGTGAACTGAAGACGACATTTTCTGTCTCACTGGCTGCAGGGATGTCTGAGTTATATAACCCTGCAAGAGGCCACAGATGAGAAGAAGGTCACATGTGAGACCTAATAAAATGCAACATTTAGTTTGTGTGCCATGAAGAGCCTAACATAGTCCAAGTGATTAAATGGAAGCCATTTTTGTGTAGCCTCTTTAAGAGTTTGATCATTTTATCCACTACAAGGTAATATTTTACTCCACGTGCCTCAAGTCGACTCGGTTTGTGAAACTAAAAAGCAATGGGATGCTGGCCTTTTATAACAATAGAGGGACATCGCGGAATGTTTCAAAATTGGACATTGTAAATGTTGCTGGGGCATATTTTGACCGTGAGTGCTACATTTGAGTCAATAAAAGCTCCTCTTAAGTCGGTTTTCTCTCCTGGACAAGTGCAAACAGACATGTTTGGCTGATAGTGTTGGGGACTCCGATAACATCTTGGGCAGGATTCTACAGTATCGCCGCTTGGGTTAGGGTGTCCGTTTCAGAGATGCAAATGTAAGAATGACATGAACGCATTTCTGTGTGATCCAATTACATTAATGAGGAAGAAAAAGGCATTCAATGTGAATGGAAAGTTAGTTGTGGAGTGCTGGATAAAGAAAATGGAAGGATTTCTGTGCAAAGGTTTCTTTTTTTATTCCCATGAGGAGAATTAACATTTTTTTTTACAATATGCAGGGGCTTCAAAACCATTCCCTATCACAGAAATAGTGCACTATATAGTGTGCTCGCTGTTTTGTTCAAAATCTCTGCGGTTAATTTGATTCACTATAGTGAAATTGAGTCAACTATAAAATGCCCACATTACACCTATTCCTCTGGTAAATGACTGGTCCCACTTGACTGCAGTGTAATCCTAAAAAAGGTCCACAGCTCAGAGGAGAAGAGCAGAGGGGATCTGTATACACAAATTAGGCACCTTACAGTGGGTATACATACACCAATAGCAACATCTTAGAGGGCTATGGCTATACTTCTAGAATCTAGAATACGCAACTATCAATGTGCATCCTTTGCTGGTCACGTTTATTGTAAGTTTTCAGGAATGGCCGTATGGTTAAATGTTGCTGTGGCAAGGAACTGTGGGGCAGCATTTCCTCTTTGTAAAGGATGGTCCAGTCCAGTTAAGTGGAGTGGCACAAGGGGGTGGGGGGAGGAGAGAGAAATAGACAGAGAGGCCAAGGATGGGGGTTGCATTTTATCAGAACACAGCATAGAAAATCTGCTGTGTGTGTGTGTGTGTATATATATATATATATATATATATATATATATATATATATATATATATATATATATATATATATATATATATATATATATATATATATATATATATATATATATATATATATATATATATATAAGAATAGGAACACCACAAATTAAATTATTCAACCGCATCCTAGAACTAAAAACCAATGAAACACATTTAATATTTTTTTTGGCTCTGTACGCTTATCTCTTTGGATTTCAACAGATAAAGTGAAGTAACGGTTAAAGTCCTGACAATCAACATAAATGTCAGTGTTTTTATCCGCACAACAGTTAAGATCCGCTTCACCTTATTTACGCGGTGCTGTAATCTCAACATGTCACAAAAAGTTTATTTCAAATAAAGTCTCTGCAGCCAGTGGAGGGGGAACTCAAGTCAATTTCTGAATCTTCCGGTTGTTCACTTTGCCTAAAAACAGGCCAGAGAGTAATTGCAATCATGAAGAGCTCCTCTCCCAAAGCAGAAAAACAGAACCAATGTGTGACTTAAACCTCTGATGCCATCAGGCTTTAAAGCAGAGTTTTTTTAAGTCACTGCAAGAATACTGAGGGTAGTGCGTGGGAAGAGGGGAATATTTTTTGATAAAATTAAAAACTGAAACTTGCAGTGTCATATTAGCCACTGTAAAAATCACAGCATACAACAGAGCACATTGAAACTGTATTATGAGATCATGGACATTATAAACACAAAGCTAAGGTAGACTTTTTGTTGTCATCTTTTAAAGAACTGTAGAGCCTCTGGCAGTACGAATAATTTACTCTTCAAGGCTTTCTTATCCACCTCCAAAGTTGAAAGAACACCTTTAAAATACAAAAGAGACCAACTACAAGCAAAAAAAACCCCAAAAAAAACTAAAGGAAAACCTGGCAAATTTACTGTGAAGGTCAGTACTAATGGTATATGTAGTCCATTGAAGAGTGCTACATTGACTGAGAAAGTGAGTTCTCGTGCTTCCAGAGCCATGGCAGCTGTGCCTACATGTACCAGGATGCATTGGGCTCAAGCGTCTGCTTCGGTAAGCTCCAATTGGTTTTGTTGCTCTAATTGGTTTGGTATTCTTGCACCTAAACAGAATACAAATGTATACCTTCTGAATGTAACTCCATCATAAAACACACTTCATTCAAACAGGACAGAAAATGAGTACAACTCACTGTGATGTAGCATAGCCAGAGTGTCAAAGGTGGACAGGCAGACTTCTTGAATTCAAACAAGTGCAGATTTATTTGCAGGGGAGCCACACATAACTCAGAAAATTAAATCACAAGAAAACTGGAGCCAAAACAACAAACTCTAAATGGACATGAGACAAAGCATGCATTTGAGCAGCAAGGCTTCGCCAATAGTCTGTCCCAAAAAGTTAGTAAAACACACACTTACAGTATATCAGCACTGCTCCAACCTTCTCTTTGTACACCACAATCACTGTAAGTCCATGTTTGCATCATCAAAGCTTCCCTCTCTCTAAGTACGGGGATGGCACTGCCTTTATAGGGCTCTCAATCAGCCCTGGACTGCACCACTATCATCCTGGGGGGAATTCTCTAAACATTTGAACAATACCACACTCTGAAAAAAGCTAGACAGTTCTAATTATACTACGCAGATAAAGAACACTTTTCAAAGGTATGCTACTTCCACCCAATTACCCCTCAAATGAATAAACCAAACATGACTAATCACTATACACATGAAACCCCCATCCCTTGGTTCTTTCCCGTGATGTCAGTGATGACATCATCAATACTACAAATACACCCTGCTGCTGAGCGGCTCCTCTCCAAACATTTCTGCACAGTAGACCAAACAAAAGAACAAAGAAATGTATTATGTAGAAAGAAACTAACTTTGCAAACCTGCAAATTACTCTTTATGTGTGAAATAAATATCATATAAAATAACTAAAGCAATGTGTAAAATAAATATGGAAAAATATACATAAGCACAGGGACAAGTGGTCAGTGCATCACCCACTTTGTCACACTCATAAAATATGTCTTAGTTTTAGAATCTGCACATTCTCTAAAAAATGCAGACATGCCAGAGCTCATATATTGTGGCATATTGCAAGTATGCTAACATGTTGGAAGGTGTGGACATCTCCAGTCGCCTTTCCGTCAGCTCCACAAAACTTATGCTGTATAGTCTATTTTAATTATGTTAGTTGTTTGATGTTGGACAGTGATGGCATGTGGCGATTAGTCCCTTAGGATCAGGAAATCAACTTGCAAGTCTCCTGCCGACTTTGCTAACCTCGTGCTGACTCTGCTAGACTGGGCAAGCTAACTAGCTGGCTGATCAAGTTTTCAAAGTTAAACCTCTGAGTAAACACAGAGGAAAAAGTGGAGAAGATTAGCTCTGCGGAAAACCATCTCTAAGGAGATAGTCAGGTTAGTCAAATCAACTCACCAGTATCCTGCTGACTGTGCTAGACTGGTTTATGTAACAGTTGTTATGGTCGATGCAAATCATTTGCCATGATATCACCGACCAAATTACATGTAACGGTAATTCCATCACTTCTGCTGGCGATGTCAATTCTTCGCTTGCCTGTCCGCCCGAACCTGGACTGGATTAGCGAGAGCAGTATGTCCGAAAATATTGTTGCACAGATCTGCCAGTCATGTGGTGGTCATGAACTTATTGACTTATGAACCGCTCTCTCAGTGCCATACCTTTCTCTGTGACTCATTTCTGTGTGCGGCGGATGCCTCTCTCATCCAGTAATGTTAGCCTTGTTATGCTAATTCTTCTCTAATACACCACGTTGTCCCTCGCCGCCCCCTCTATCATCCGCCATTTAAATTCTCTCTCACCACAGACGGCAGAGCTCTCACACCTCCAAATCTTGCACCATATCCATGTTGTTGTTCAAATCGTTGTTTAGCTCCACTGTAGCTGAAAACATGTCTGCTGCCATCGCACCATTTGTTTATTATTATTATTATTATTATTATTATTATTATTATTGTATTATTATTTATGCAAATAATTGCGTCATGACTATGTTGAGGGTCGCCTAGTCGATAAACGCAAGGTCCTTGGTGTGAAAATGGTATTAGTGATAAGATTAAAATGTTTATTCATTTCACTGTTTATAAGTCATTTTGCTTTTCTTGCCATTTGTTGATTTTCTTTTTGATTTTGAACAACAACGACCCAATATTGTCACAAGGCACAACTACACCATGATCCAAATCAATGCAATAACTGCTGCTGCTGAGGTCCCACTAATCCCACTTACATTTTCATTGTTAAAAATGCAGTGCAGAGGACAAATAAAAAGGCCAGTTTGCTCTTGGAGTCTGAAAGGGCAAATAACTAAAAAGTAAAGCTGAATCTGAGAGCAGAACTAAAGTGAGACGATTCCCAGGGGAGAGGGCCACGATATGAAATCCATTTGCTTCCACACTAACTGCTGGACACATACTTGAAATGACCTGGGGTCTCATTTATAAAACTGTTCGTAGGATCTTTACTAAAAGTGTATGTACGGTATGTTTATAAAACCGTGCGTACACACACCTGTAAGCCATGTTCCCTTTATAAATCACAAGTGTGCGTACATGAATCAGCCTCTTATCCCACCCTGTACACACACATTTTTAACCATAAATAGTCAATGCAAAGCACCTCATGAATTCTGATCAGTATGTTAATGAACCTGGCAGTTGTTTTTTTGGTACGCCAAATTATGACGACTGCCGGTGAAAAAGCAAAAAACTCTCGGGAATTGCTGCAAATTGAATTATAATTTTGGTCTGTTCTGGCACAGTGTAGGGAAACCTGATCGATAGACTACCTATATTGAAAATACCTTCCAAAACGGCAGGCATTACGGCACTCGGGGGCAGCTTCGATATACCAAACCTGTATAATAAGATTTAACAGAACTATATATTATATCCAAACAAGCCTTAGTGATACAGTTGAAGATTATATATAATATTTTTATAAAACATGAGGACTTGTATATGGACCGGGATGGCATGCTTTCGGCGCGTTGCCCTCTCTACTGGACCCAATTCAGTACATAGATCCAAGACCACAGCTTTAGAGAATTTAAATCGGCATATTAGCCAGTCATCGTCATGGTCCCTGAAGTCTCTTTCTCTCCTGTTTCTTCCATTGGCGTAGTCCTCCTGCAGGTCCAGCAGTGCCATCATGCAGCATTACGCACAGGGGTCACCACAGTATTTATATGTTTACAATAATTTGAGATTGTTAACACCGTGCCAAAATCAAAGCATCAACTAGTGGTATTCTGCTCAATGTCGACAATAAAAATGTCATGAAATTAAACTGGAGTTGAAACAGAAAGATGCAAAGTGAATGAATGAACGATGAATTAATAAAAAAACACTGCCACCTAAATTCATTACTATAATTTACGGGAGTCTGCATCTGACATTTTTCATATCGCAGCCAGTGATGCCATAATTACAGAGATGTTGTCATTACAGCACATTCACGGACAATTAAAGTGAAAGAGAGTCAAAATAAATGACCACGCTCATCATTTCTATTATGTCTAGCAGGATTTTGACAGGGAATAGTTAAGCAATATTAAATGCAGTGAGCCTATACTGTGATTTCTTAAACCGTGTTCTAAACTTTCCAACTGATGACTCTACTATAGTGTCTAAAGCAAAGAACTATTGATTTGTGTTCACCATCCAAACAAATTTAAATCTTTAATTAGCTCAGTGGCATGTGGCCAAATGTAAATTAGACATCTGACTTGTGATTGTGTCAGGATGTTGATGAAAGGTTCCAGCATTGGCCTCTGGCGGAAGCAGCATTGTCTTTGGTGAAAATAAATCTGATTACTGAAATTGAATTGTAGGTTGTGTGTGTGTGTGTGTGTGTGTGTGTGTGTGTGTGTGTGTGTGTGTGTGTGTGTGTGATAGTGTGAGTGTGTAAGAGTGATAGAGAGAGAAAGAGAGAGAGAGAGAGGAAGGGAGAGAGACTCAAATGCAATATAATGCACTAATGCAAATCTAATGCCACTAAAAGCCAATTCATTGCTTATCTTGACGGTCATTTTTTAAAATCTTAAGTACAGAACAGAAATGTACTTTGTACATCTATTTCATCGGATAGGTGCATAGGAGAGGGATGAGTAGTCAAAAGTTGCAAACCAAGTCCTGCACACTGTCTAACTTGCAAAGAGACAGACACATTAGCAATGTTTCAGTACTAGACATTCATCAGGCAAATGGTTTGTGACAATGAGACGCCATCTTACGTACGGAGTGGCTATAAGTATGTAAAATAAAACATCCTCACAAGCAGTAATGCTTTAATATAAAGCATCAATTTACTATACATAGAGCTGAAAAAGTACAACACTCTATATAGTAACAATCATAAAAGTGCCCCAAAGGGAAAGAAAATATATACGTTTGCCCATTGGAATTTTGTGAGGCTTTGTTGTGGTTTGTTTTAGTTGTGTTGTTGTGATGTTTACTATGCATGTATTGATGCTGTTCAGGTAAATCTACAAATGTAACCTGTAATTTTTCGGAACAAAAGCATTTTCAATGAATGCAGTTTAGCCTTTAGGGTTTTAAGCATTCATTATATAGAAATCTATATCCATTTAATATAAGCTTTTTGGGACACTTTTATGATTGTTACCCTATAAAGTGTCATACTTCTTTTCAGCTCCATGAACAGACCGAATCACAGTGACATTGCGCTAACATATAAATCACTTCCAGGTAGACAAATTGCAGTTGATTTGATTTGGGGAGATATGTGAAATTAGTAAACTTGTTTATTTCTGTAACTGTAACATTTAAAGATATATAGTTAACCCTCTGAGGATGAAAGACACACCAGCGTGTCCTAGACTCTTAAGATTCAGCTGAAATTTCATGCTTTTTGGTCTAAACGACATACCCAAATTAAAAGTGGTACAGCTCCCATATACTTTGACACTATGGGGTGTGCCTGACATCATTGGAAAGGAAACACTCCCACTTTTTTGTTACAAGTGTCAGGGTGAGTCTAGGCCTTACTTACACAGAGTTACAGAGGCTAGAATGGAGGTTTTTTTATTTCCTTCCAAGTCATACATCTGTTAAATGATTAAAATAAAATACTGTAAACACATCTGGTGATATGCAGATACACCCAAGCCATAGCCACATGTCTCAGCTTACGATAGAAAGAATCCAGAAGCCAAAAGACTTAAAAATTTATTTTATATGAATTCTTTTCTACAGAAATATCTGTGAGACACCTGGAGAGGCGTGATTGGGAGGAACGGCCTCCCTGATCTAAACCAGAGTGGTTGTTTGTTGTTGGACTTCTGTGCTAGTCATGCATTGTCTATAACGAACACCATGTTCGAACACAGGGATGCTCATAAGTGTACCTGGTACCAGAGCACCCTAGGCCGAAGGTCAATGATCGATTTTATAATCGTTTCATCTGATCTGAGGCCGTATGTTTTGGACACTCGGGTGAAGAGAGGGGCAGAACTGTCAACCGATCACCATCTGGTGGTGAGTTGGGTCAGGGGGTGGGGGAAGACTCTGGACAGACCTGGTAAGCCCAAACGTGTAGCGCGGGTAAATTGGGAACATCTGGAGGAGGCCCTTGTCCGACAGACTTTCAACTCACACCTCCGGCGGAGCTTTTCGTGCGTCCCTGTGGAGGCTGGGGGCATTGAACCCGAGTGGACAATGTTCAAAGTTTCCATTGCTGAAGCTGCGGCGAGGAGCTGTGGTCTTAGGGTCTTAGGTGCCTCAAGGGGCGGTAACCCACGAACACCGTGGTGGACACCGGTGGTCAGGGAAGCCGTCCGACTGAAGAAGGAGTCTTTCCGGGATATGTTATCCCGGAGGTCTCCGGAGGCAGTTGCAGGGTACCGAAGGGCCCGAAGGGCTGCAGCCTCTGCCGTGAAAGAGGCAAAGCAGCGGGTGTGGGAGAAGTTTGGAGAAGACATGGAGAAGGACTTTCGGTCGGCACCAAAGTGCTTCTGGAAAACTGTTCGCCACCTCAGGAGGGGGAAGCGGGGAACCATCCAAGCTGTGTACAGTAAGGATGGGACACTGTTGACCTCAACTGAGGAGGTAATAGGGCGGTGGAAGGAGCACTTTGAGGAACTCCTGAATCCGACTAATACGCCCTCTATGTTAGAGGCAGATTGTCGTCGATTTCCCGGGCGGAAGTCACTGATGTAGTCAAACAACTCCACAGTGGCAAAGCCCCGGGGATTGATGAGATCCGTCCAGAAATGCTCAAGGCTCTGGGTGTGGAGGGGCTGTCCTGGTTGACACGCCTCTTCAACATTGCGTGGAAGTCTGGGACGGTGCCAAAGGAGTGGCAGACTGGGGTGGTGGTCCCCCTTTTTAAAAAGGGGGACCAGAGGGTGTGTGCCAATTACAGGGGTATCACACTTCTCAGCCTCCCTGGTAAAGTCTACTCCAAGGTGCTGGAAAGGAGGGTTCGGCCGATAGTCGAACCTCGGGTTGAGGAGGAACAATGCGGATTCCGTCATGGTCGTGGAACAACGGACCACCTCTTCACTCTCGCAAGAATCCTGGAGGGAGCCTGGGAGTATGCCCAACCGGTCTACATGTGTTTTGTAGATTTGGAGAAGGCGTATGACCGGGTCCCCCGGGAGATACTGTGGGAGGTGCTGCGGGAGTATGGGGTGAGGGGGTCTCTACTCAGGGCCATCCAATCTCTGTACAACCAAAGCGAGAGCTGTGTCCGGGTTCTCGGTAGTAAGTCGGACTCGTTTCAGGTGAGGGTTGGCCTCCGCCAGGGCTGCGCTTTGTCACCAATCCTGTTTGTAATATTTATGGACAGGATATCGAGGCGTAGTCGGGGTGGGGAGGGGTTGCAGTTTGGTGGGCTGGGGATCTCATCGCTGCTCTTTGCAGATGATGTGGTCCTGATGGCTCATCGGCCTGCGACCTTCAGCACTCACTGGATCGGTTCGCAACCGAGTGTGAAGCGATTGGGATGAGGATCAGCACCTCTAAATCTGAGGCCATGGTTCTCAGCAGGAAACCGATGGAATGCCTTCTCCAGGTAGGGAATGAGTCCTTACCCCAAGTGAAGGAGTTCAAGTACCTTGGGGTTTTGTTCGCAAGTGAGGGGACAATGGAGCGGGAGATTGGTCGGAGAATCGGCGCAGCGGGTGCGGTATTGCATTCAATCTATCGCACCGTTGTGACGAAAAGAGAGCTGAGCCAGAAGGCAAAGCTCTCGATCTACCGGTCAGTTTTCGTTCCTACCCTCACCTATGGTCATGAAGGCTGGGTCATGACCGAAAAGAACGAGATCCAGGGTACAAGCGGCCGGAATGGGTTTCCTCAGGAGGGTGGCTGGCGTCTCCCTTAGAGATAGGGTGAGAAGCTCAGTCATCCGTGAGGAGCTCGGAGTAGAGCCGCTGCTCCTTTGCGTCGAAAGGAGCCAGTTGAGGTGGTTCGGGCATCTGGTAAGGATGCCCCCTGGGCGCCTCCCTAGGGAGGTGTTCCAGGCACGTCCAGCTGGCAGGAGGCCTCGGGGAAGACCCAGGACTAGGTGGAGGGATTATATCTCCAACCTGGCCTGGGAACGCCTCAGGATTCCCCAGTCAGAGCTGGTTAATGTTGCTCGGGAAAGGGAAGTTTGGGGTCCCCTGCTGGAGCTGCTCCCCCCGTGACCCGACACCGGATAAGCGGACGAAGATGGATGGATGGATGGATGGAGAAATGTCTGTCAGTTTTTCTTATTTTAATTTGAAAAGTGCAAAGAAAAAAGTTAATAAATACATAATAAAACACTTCTCAAATACACAAACACACCCACATCAATCCCACACATACTAGAAATAACTATACATATATATATATATATAGAAATAAGTCATTACAAATTCCATAGGCTGTGATATTCTGATGATAGGCCCAGTTTTTGCTTTGACAGAGCTCCTGCCAATACAGGGTTAAAATGTCATGCCCATATTTGGTATCATTCGAATTGTCTGCTCATTGGCTAAAAAGGTAGATGGGTCTTGTATCATTTAAATCTAACTGGTCCGTGCAAATGTCGATCGTCTCAACGTGGTCCCTGACATGGTGTCATCGACTTGTCCGCTTTCATTGGCCATATCAGAGGCAAACCTGAACGGATTGGCTATCGAAAGCTTAGAAGCTAGGGAATACGATGACGCAACAATCATATAGGAAGCTGGGGAGCGAAGCTATCGGCGATTGAAGTGCGGAAATGGAAAACTATTTCGCGTTTTTCCGTTGTGATTCGGCCAGAAACGTCAACATTGTGATACGAAGAGATCGTTTTGGAATATAAAGCTTGGATATTACATTTCCTTGGACTCTTGGGGATTTATGAAAATCAAGTTTTGGGCAAAATACCACTTTGTTGCTGAAAGGACAACGAAAACAGGTATGCATGCACTCTCAGCTCTAACGACCAGCTGCGCAGTCTACGGCTGAATTGTTTTATTTTCTGTTATTTCTAACAGTTGTGTAACTGCTATAAATCATCTTATGCTTTGTATGTGGGCTTAAATTAATCATTAGAGGCTAAGCTTTCAATTGGTGTGTCGCATTGCTGTATATTTGGAAGATTTAATGCTTTAAAGTTATAAAAACGCTCATGAGTGGAAGTTTTATCGAGGTTACAGCGACGCCACAGTCACAAAGTGTCCCGTTGACGGGACGGTGATCCTTGAGAGGCTAGCAATGTTTGACAAAACTCCAACTCATAACACAATATTACAAAATTTCATTTCAGAGATGTATTGACTATTTTAATCATATAACCTAAGACTTTGTTAAATTCATTTCAAGCAATGAAACAATTCGTACAACACATCATAAGTTAAGGTTTGTTTTCAAAAAGCAAACAAAAACATTTCAGCTGAAGCGCCGAATTATCTCTTTATACATTGCTCTAGAAGAAATTTGGGCGTCACTATACTAAACTGTGTACAGGACACAGGAGTTGTTTTTTTTTACCCCATTGTATACAAACATTGTGATTAGTTCTATAGTAAATTGATGCTTTATATTCATACCTGATGTGGGGAATTTGGGTGCAATCTTACAGCCACTCCGTACATAAGATGTTTTCTCAGTGTCACAAACCATTTGACTGATGGTCTAGTACTTAAACGTTGTTAATAGATCTATCTTTGCATGTTACAGTAGACAGTGTTGAACCCATAGGATATGGGTTCAATCTTATGGACAGAAAATACATTTGATCAAGTCTAGGGTTTAACATCGTCTCAAATAAATAATGCTTCCAACTAAATAATTGACTCTTGACTGACTCACTAATATGTTAGTTCTGATTGGTTGAGCTGACTAAAGGCTGTTGACTCGCATATCCAAAATGCCATCTGTAGCCGGGTCAGTGACAAATAAGGGTTGGGCAGATGAAAAAATGAAAAAACTTTGAAAAAGATTTTTTGAAGGCATCCTTGAGTTTCGTTAAAATGTATATTTTGTGTTATTGTACATTTTATTTCATTTGAAATAGGATTTTCACCATTTTTTTTAACAAAGGTAGGACCAAATGGACCTAAAATGTCAAGTGGTGTAACCACAAAGGAATGATTAATATTTAATATTTCATCCACTACATTGTTTGTGAGTGCACTCATACAAATATAACTATTACCTATTTCCAAATTTCAGCCAAAAATAGATTTGATTAGGATTACTTCTAAATTTAAATTATATTTGTTATTGCAATATCAAGTGGTAGACGTGCTGGAAACATTTGTTTTCTAAATAATCTTGGACAAATTGTGTAAAAAGTCTTAAAATTGTGTTTCTACAGTGGAGTAGAGTATTACATTTTATCAAACATAAATTTACCTGCACATTATCATTTTTTCAAGAAAAATACTGGTTACCCCATTTGACACAAACCAGTTACACCACCTGACGTGATGCTTGTAAGTGACACTAAACTACTGAACTTGGCATTTAATTTCATTTCAATGACAAATATTTAAATATATTATAACTCATTAGATTAAATTAAACAACTAACATCTTAACAAATTGTGTGTGAACAGTATTTGTGTGTGAGAAAGAGGTAGATAGATGAAAGAGAGAGGGAGAAGCAAGTCTGTTTAGGGTTGTGCATGCCCTTTAACATGTTTACAGGTAAAGAGCTCATATTATGCTTTTTGGGATGTCATAGGTGTACAAAGTGAAAAAGCCCAAAGTCCACCCCAAAGGGACTTACCATCTCCAACAGAAAACACTGTTCACAAATTGCTCCAAACAGCTCTATTTTAGTCCAGCCTTTACTTCAGAGACAGACGTGGTCACTTTGTAACACACGTTATAATGCTCACCTAGCTGCTAGCATGGCACGCCCTCATACTCTGCTTCTGACTGGCTAGTAGTCCTTACCTAGCTACTGCGCATGTGCGACTCCCAACAAAGATGGAATAGAAGTGAGATCTCATTCTGTAGCTAAAACAGAGAGCTAAACACACAGGGTGAAAATAGGAGCTGCAGCAATGTGCAGTACAATAAAAATATGGTGTTTTTTGAAAATTAAACCATGTTAAACTATTCTGGTACAATCTCTAAATGCAATTATTAACCTGAAAATGAGCATAATATGACCTCTTTAACTTATTCTGGTGCATTTATCGGAATTCAATTTGATAAACTGCATTTTTTCAATGGCATTTTTAATATTTAAGTAACATTTTATACTTAAATAATCCTTGAATTTTTTAGGTATTTTAAAGTTGCTGTTCTTGTAACACATTAGAGGTCACAGTTCAACTGCCTCATTCTGTGTTATTAAATTGTTAAGAAATTATTGTAAAATTGCAATGGAATGATATGGAAATTTTAATTTAAGGGTAAAACTTTTTTTAAACACTAAGGCCTTGCACTATAATGACTTAGCCTAGCCAAGCTATATAAGCTATCTTAATTAAGTGTTGGATAAATTACCACCACTCAAACAAAAAACACATACAAATAGTTCTGAATAGTATTAAGTTCATATAACCTCTTGGACCAGTAACTGAACTAGTTATATTTGAAAAGATTGGCCAAAAATTGAGAGGCTTGTAATAGGAGTCAAATGGTGTAACCGGTTACACCATTTGACATTTCAATGTAAAATCAAATTAGTCAGGCATTATAATGGACACATATATCAGCATATGGCCTTGGTGTAAATAATCAAAACACTGTTTTTACACTAAATACAAATATTTATTCAACATAATTTTTTTCTATGTTTTACTTGGGTCATACCATTTGACATGTGAACCAAAGAACTGAACTTAACCTAAAAATGTCTTATTAACTTATATTTATCAGAGAGTTATTAACCTTGTGATGCAGCAGTTATGCTGATCAGGGTCCTTTTCTCTGATGTAACTTCCTGTCATGTGGTCTTCTTGCTGATTTTAACAAAATGGCACCTTAAATGGTGGTTACACCACTTGACATTTCAGGAAGCTAGCATGACTGACAGGATTCCCTAAATTATTAAAATAAATATCAGCATCATTTTAAAATATATTGGAAATATGTATAATAACCTTTAATTTACGTTAATGCCCAAGTAGTTAATGGGATCTTTTATTAAGAAATTTGACCTTTTTAAGCAAGATAAAAATTTTGGTACAAAGTTTTGACGGTTACACCACTTAGACATTTTTGCCATTAATCGCCAATTATTCTCTTAAAATTAATTAAAACCAAACTCTTTAAAATATGGCCTCTAAAAAAAAAGTAGGTATTAATGTAATTTGTTTGTCTTTTTTTTAAATTAAATGTATTTAAATTTAATTTAACCTTATAGACACAAAAAAATGTGCGTCACGTCATTGACCCAGCCGCAGTACAATAGCTGCAAAAACACAGAAGTAGTGACAAAAAATAGCTTCAGGCTACAATGTCATAACCAACAACTGTTGTTTGTTTCTTTTGCACAACTTAAACATCTTTTGAACGTACACATGTTCTTGCATGTTTTTGCAGCGGTTCAATGTAGAGTTTAGCACCGCCCATGACAATTGTGATTGGTTTAAAGAAATGACAATAAGCCAGAACACGTTTTTTTCCCATCCCGGAATTCTGTGTGGACTAGCCAGACCCTCATCCGCAGCACTTTGAAGGATGGTCTGGCAAAGCAGGGTAGCGCTTTTGTGACACATATACTGTATTACAAGCAATTCACTCTCATTACATGACATATTTTTCTCCTAATCAGCTGAAACAATGTTTTAACATTACACAATTATGCCTCAAAAGGTGAAGAATGCCAACACTGATTTACACCGTGCATGGAGACAACACCTGTCAAGACACATCTGGCAAATACATTTTACTGTGACACGCTATGAAAGCACTTAACAAAACAAAGTGTTATTTTGACAAGAAAACAACCAGACCCAGCCGCTCAGCCTATTTAATCAAACCCCAAACCCTCAGAAGCCTAATAAATGTCCCTGCCAAGTTTCATAAATGGGGGATCAATTATAATTGATTTCACAGTCTGATACATTTATTAAAGTGACATCCATTTATTCACATGCTTACCTGTTTTGCCATCAGCCCCGGCTTGCAGTCACTAGGAGAATGAGCTTACTATCTCATACTTCATTCAAAGTATCACTTTAAGATTTTTTGTTACACTGAAATAATTGCTATACAGCCAAGGCAGATTCAATACATAGAGAGCAACTCATTATTTTTCATGCTGGTCAGTGGATAAGACGTCTCTATAAATTGTTAACTACACGATAGGTAACCTAAACGATAAACCCTATGAGCCAACGTAGAAGAGGTGAAGTTACCCTGCCCGGATGAAGCCGGGGCCCCCGTCTGGAGCCAGGCCCAGATGGCGGGCTTGTCAGCGAGCGCCTGGTGGCCGTGTTTGCCACGGAGCCCGGTCGGGCACAGCCCGAAGAAGCAACGTGGCAACTCCCTCTTTATCCCATGGGCCCACCACCTGTGGGAGGAACCGCTGGGGTCAGGTGCCATGCTACACGGGTGGCAGTGAAGGTCAGGGGCCTCGACGGACCAGACCCGGGCAGCAGACGCTGGCTCTGGGGACGTGGAACGTCACCTCTCTGTGGGGGAAGGAGCCGGAACTGGTGCGGGAGGTGGAGCACTACCGGTTAGATCTGGTGGGGCTTACCTCTACGCACAGTCTCGGTTCTGGAACCATACTCCTGGATAGGGGTTGGATTCTTTTCTTCCCCGGAGTTGCCCAGGGTGTGAGGCGCCGGGCGGGTGTGGGAATACTCACAAATCCCCGGCTGAGCGCCGCTACGTTGGAATTTACCCCGGTGGAGTTTACCCCGGTGGAGTTTACCCCGGTGGACGAGAAGGTCGCCTCCCTACGCCTGCGGGTTGTGGGGGGGAAAACTCTGACTGTTGTTTGTGCAGATGCACCAAACAAGAGTTCGGAGTATTCTGCCTTCTTGGAGACCTTGACTGGAGTCCGGCATGGGGCTCCAGTGGGGGACTCCATTGTTCTGCTGGGGGACTTCAACGCGCACGTGGGCAATGATGGAGACACATGGAGAGGCGTGATTGGGAGGAACGGCCTCCCTGATCTAAACCAGAGTGGTTGTTTGTTGTTGGACTTCTGTGCTAGTCATGGATTGTCTATAACAAACACCATGTTCGAACATAGGGATGCTCATTAGTGTACGTGGTACCAGAGCACCCTAGACCAAAGGTCAATGATCGATTTTATAATCGTTTCATCTGATCTGGGCCGTATGTTTTGGACACTCGGATGAAGAGAGGGGCTGAGCTGTCAACTGATCACCATCTGGTGGTGAGTTGGGTCAGGGGGTGGGGGAAGACTCTGGACAGACCTGGTAAGCCCAAACGGCTAGTGCGGGTAAATTGGGAACGTCTGGAGGAGGCCCTTGTCCGACAGACTTTCAACTCACACCTCCGGCGGAGCTTTTCGTGCGTCCCTGTGGAGGCTGGGGGCATTGAACCCGAGTGGACAATGTTCAAAGTTTCCCTTGCTGAAGCTGCGGCGAGGAGCTGTGGTCTTAGGGTCTTAGGTGCCTCATTTGGCGGTAACCCACGAACACCGTGGTGGACACCGGTGGTCAGGGAAGCCGTCCGACTGAAGAAGGAGTCTTTCCGGGATATGTTATCCCAGAGGACTCCGGAGGCGGTTGCAGGGTACCGAAGGGCCCGGAGGGCTGCAGCCTCTGCCGTGAAAGAGGCAAAGCAGCGGGTGTGGGAGAAGTTTGGAGAAGACATGGAGAAGGACTTTCGGTCGGCACCAAGGTGCTTCTGGAAAACTGTTCGCCACCTCAGGAGGAGGAAGCGGGGAACCATCCAAGCTGTGTACAGTAAGGATGGGACACTGTTGACCTCAACTGAGGAGGTAATAGGGCGGTGGAAGGAGCACTTTGAGGAACTCCTGAATCCGACTAATACGCACTCTACGTTAGAGGCAGAGGTGGAGGATGATGGGGGATCATTGTCAATTTCCCATGTGGAAGTCACTGATGTAGTCAAACAACTCCACAGTGGCAAAACCCCTGGGATTGATGAGATCCGTCCAGAAATGCTCAAGGCTCTGGGTGTGGAGGGGCTGTCCTGGTTGACACGCCTCTTCAACATTGTGTGGAAGTCTGGGACAATGCCAAAGGAGTGGCAGACCGGGGTGTGTGCCAATTACAGGGGTATCACACTTCTCAGCCTCCCTGGTAAAGTCTACTCCAAGGTGCTGGAAAGGAGGGTTCGGCCGATAGTCGAACCTCGGGTTGAAGAGGAACAATGCGTGAATCTGAAAATAAAATGTAATAGGTAGGACCACTTTGGAAGATTACTGTGGATCTTGAGAGCTCGATTGTATAGTCGTGCTATTGGTTCAGTAATTTCCTTAGTGGTAAGAAATGCTGTAATTGCTGACATGTACATAAAATTAACATTCCTTGAATTATTGTGTATATGGGCACATGCTGCTGTTCTGAGACCCTGTATGCATGGATGTGCATCTGCAAAATTGGCAGGAAGTTAATGAAAAAAAAGAACCACCTTGAAATTACAGAAATATCAAGCTTCTCCCTTTTCAATTATATCCATTAAACATTGTTATTTTAACATTCGTCATCAGATTTATATCTGAGAATCTCCAGTAGAAACAACCATCTGCTCCCACATTTTCTCAACTTCTATAAACTTTGATATAAAACATATGACTGCTTGATATATAAACAGGGTTTTCATGAAGCAAATTCAAATCAGCCACAACTACGCTCCTACAGATAAGCACGCACTGCCAACGATGGAAAACTGGGTTTTCTCATTATCAAAAAAGTGAAGTAGAGCATGAGCTGATGCTTCACTGATTTTCAGCTCAGTGTTTTTAGCTTGACAGTGTTCCTTTCTCCGCTCCACATGGCAAGTTGTATTTTCTTCATCTCCACATCCCCAAACAGAGTACACAAGACAAGTGTGAAACAGATGGTTATTTCTCCCAGAAATTCTCTGACCTTTGAAAAAAAGACTTGTGACTGGAAGGACTATGGTTTGAATTCAGAAGCGGATAGCAAAGTTAAATTGTCTCCCAGTTCTCCCTAAGTACTGCCCAGGTGCTGAAGAAAAGATGCAATGGGCCTTAAGCTGCTGCTCAATGGCAGCTCACAGGTTTGAAGTCAGTCAACAAATCATTGCAGCTCTATGTGCATCTAAATATAACAGAGTTAAATCCTCGTTGATAATAAATGTGATTCAATAAAATAAACAATTCCTCCCCTAAAGGACAAGATAGTTAGTCAGGGTGTTCCAAAATTACTTATAAGAGCATTTTGTTGATTTGGCACCCCAATCAGAAAAACAAAGACACACCAAATTAGTTGTTCGGAAAAAGATTGTGGTCATGGCCAAGGAATTATGGTAAGGCACACCAAAAACTCTTGGTTAAGATCAGGGTAAGATTGTCATGGAAAAGAAACCACCATTGAGCGTTGGTAGGAGACAGGACATCCAACCACCTACCAAAACCTCCTCGCTTGTTGGCAATCCATACCAGCAGTATTTTTTAAGGGATTCAGCCGAATAAAAACCATAAAAAAATGCTTTTTACATGTACAATTGTATCATACTCCACACAGTCGCTAGTAGCGTTTAACCTGTCAAATCAAGCAGGCAACAGAGTTTAAGTTCACCCATCTGGGAGGTTTGTACTGTATATCCTTTCCGCGTTCTGCCAACTTGTTCCAGTGGCGCATAGTATTAAATAAGTTACATTTCTTATTGTCGGTTAAACGGTTAATCATTAACATCCCTATGTGACATGCTCGATTATGGAAAAATTCATAATGACAATTATTTAGGTCAATATTGAAGTCACGATTATTTAACACGATAACTCATTGACTTTTGAAAAGATGTTACATTTACTGAACTTAAAAAACAGTTAAACAGTTACACAAATCAACAGTGAAAACACCTATAACTTTCAAATTTTCCTTAGGTAATACTTTTTTATCTTAAATCTTTTTTTTTCTTCATTCAGAACACAAGACAAAATAAGAGTTTACTTGCAAAATGTATTGTGTAAAATAATTTCCTTTTGTTTTGTGATGAGATTTGGGCAATGACTGTCTTTACTTTTTATTACCCACAAGCTTTCCCTAACCTTAATCATTCCGTAGTTACCATGAGAATATTGTAAAAAAATGAGAATTGTAAAAACATGGCACTGGATGTTTAAAAAACACATCGTCATTGAACATTATTGAGGAATTGTCCAATATCAAGGTTCTAATGTGCTGATAAAGATAAATAGTTAAAATACTTTTTAAGTGAGTATTGTCTCAAATTAAGTAAACAGGACATTGCTTTGCTAAAAACGGACTACATTGCTGTTTTTTGTTGTGAAATGTATAAATTAGTGCTGATGTAACAGTTCAAATGAAAACACCAGCATAGACTGAGTTTATAAAATCTGTGGGCTTTGTCTCGTAGGTCTGGCCTGTGCCATTTATGAACCTCTCACTCCTGGAAGGTTAATCGTGTGGGAAGTTGCACTCCTCTATTGATTAATAAGAGCTGGACCGAGGTCAGTGCCTCCAACCTTTAGCTGGAACTATAGCTCATAACAAACCACTGTATTTACATGGGAGCTGTGAGTGGGCGGACAGCTCCAGAAAGACCTGAGCCACATGAAAAACACTGCTGCCTCCAGATATAAATGTGATTAGTCACCAAAGAAAGAGACCAGTACATTTCTCATATGTTTTTCCTTGTTATTTCTATTAAAATCTTGTTGACCTATATTATCGGCCTTGGAGCTGTCAATTTGCCCCAATTTGTCTCAATTTACTAAATCTAAGACTAATCTAAGAGTGATAAGCCCTTGGAATAGTTGAATGCTAGAAGAAAACAAAAATAATAATCAAAGGCAACATTAGCCAGACAAAGATGAAATGAAGGATTGATGTTGATATTGCTGAAGGCATAAGAGAAGCATCATGTTTTATTCAGTCTCCATGCTTGATCCTACAGACTAAATCCCTTGAAGTGACCAGCAGCAGGCCTGGAAAGTTCTGTCTTTGGGCTCCATCCTTTGGTCATAATGTATAACTGCAACAACAGATGTGCCTGTTGGGGTTTTGTATGGTACCGAGCAGCTTGGGTGATGAACAGCAGACAGTAAATATCCTCTGTTTCATGGTTGCTACTTTTTCCTGTTTTGTATTTCTTGTGAGCATTTTGGCATTTTCATAGATACAGTAATGTGGCTATACATCTTTGTAATGAGAAGTTTCTTCAAAACAAATTCCAGACTCTTATTCAGCCATACATAGTCCTTCAGACAATCCAGACTGATACATTAACCAACCATTTTTGCACCCGGTGAAGTGGCTGACAAGAAGTCATCTACAAACCATACAATATTGCGGCTGATTAGATCTCACATATCACTCCAAGGGACTTTTCATTTTCCAAATGAGTTATTCCGCCTGCACAAATGATGTAGCCGCATGACATCAAGTGTTAAATAAGCTTCGGACCAAGGCTATCCATTCTACTTTGTGGCTGCACTGTAATGTCTACTCCACCATAAAAATCATATTTTCTATCCAATGCAGGTACTGTAAACGATCTCCAGGGATATTCATGTGCTCATTTAACTTTCTAATAGAGGACTTTAAAGACATGCAGATGGATTCTCACAACGACCAGATAGGCTTTTTCAAGTGCATCCTGGCATGAGAACAGTTGACTCTAAAAAATGCATGAGAAATGTGACGGTAGGTGGATGCTGGCTTTCCAGGAAAAATGCAAGTAGGACAGCATTTTATATTTATCTTTTACTGCTGTGCAAGTATGATGTAACCCGTTGTGGATAATAATTGGTGTTAAATTATTTGTTTTTGGTTATTCTTTGATGCCAAGATTTATGAGCATTGTTGCTGAATCCAGGCAAAAATTCATGGACTGACAGAATACTCAATTGGGCTAGCTGACACTGTTCATTTCAGTGTGTTTCAAGCTCTGTGCCAACAAATGTTATTCTTTCTACCAAAGATAACTTGAATATTATCCAAATTGTCAGCTAGTCCTTGGAGCACAGGGGGAGAATCTTACTTATGTGTATACACCCAGACAAAGTTGTCAGATGAGCAGAGGAATAACATTGATTGAATAGCAGTATGTGTGTGCATTGTCAATGTGGTGGGAAAAGGATAATGCCTGCATTATACAGGCATCCATAATTTCAATAGCAAAACATTCTCTAGTATACACTCTAGTTCATAAAATACAACAGATACCCCACCATAAAAATATATTGAGAATAGTACAGTAACAGAAAAATGAAGATAAAGCATCCTTGTTGCAAAATGTAGAGACTGAAAATGAATGTGCACATTATTTGTTCATCACGTTTTCCTATTTTCATTGACAAATTATAATGAGATTCCTCTTCGAGACACTGCCTCTAACTATGACATACTGTATAATCCCCTGCAGGTTCCACACACAGGTACATCATCTGGAATCAATGTTAACTTATATAGGGTAAGTGTTTCTACTGAGCTCAACAAACTCCTCTGCGTTGCTCAGAAGAGGCTAAAGCTAAGCACTCTGGGTATTGTCTTCCTCACTGATTTGAGCAGGGCAGTGACTTTTGGAGAAAGAAATGGTGGCATATCTTTGGTCCCCAGTGGATGAATGTACAGCTTTGAGCTACTTTGGCTTCATAGAGGGCCAGTATTGGTTGACCTGAATGTCATGCATCAGAAGTGCAGTCCCTTTTCATGCAGCAGCAGAGTGTAATGCAAGCAGTTGCCGCATTATTGCACTAAAAGGAATGTAGTCAAAAGCTTCCCCAACTGGAGGATTTTCCACAATGGCGTTGGCAGAAAGCTGTGTAGTCAGATCGTGAAGTGGCTCCATGACTCACCCATGCTGTTTTTCTTAAACAGTTTGGCGTTGTTTGCCTGGAAATGAAAACAAATGATTCTCTAACATTTGCAAGACTTTTTTATTATGATCTGTCATCTATAAGTATATATGAGAGATACTCATTTATACAAAACGTTTTCTTCTATATCAATATATTACCAATCTAATCTTTAACAACAACAGAAAATATTTGTCTAACAGTGTCTATGTTTGTAAGTCAATTACAGTCATTTGGGAATGTGCAGCTTCCTCTTGTGTTTTGGTGGGGACGAGGCCCTTTTACATTCAGACTATAGATTGCACCTTTGGTAGATTTATTGTTGGTAACAACACAGATTCAGGTTTACAAGACCACACTCCCTCTCCCCAGCCCACACCAAACAGAAACACACATACTAGAACACACAAACTGACCCAATAAAATTCCACTCAACCTCTGCAAAACATTCCCAGCAGGCTTGAAATGTCCAACCAGGGGAAATCTATAGGATTGACTCACCTCACTATAGCTTAAAGTTTGTGGGTTTTGTTTTTTATCAGCCAGGGAGAGGTGGCACAACACCTCTAACAAAGCTGCCTGCTCCACTTAAATTCCTCTGTTTTTACCTAAGTAAACCATAAATCATCCATGGTTCGTTATGACAGTTCTGGCTACGCTCCACATTATTTTTTGGGAAAGCATTACAGTTACATCTCCAGATATCCCAAATGCTAAAATTGCAGCAATCAACAGTTTTATTTGTTTCTCCTCAGTGACTAGGTTGATGCAATCAAGGTTTTAATCATGGTTGGATGGAAGTGTGAGTGTGTGTAAGTGTGCATGCTGAAGCCACTTTAACTTCTTGTCAAATTCTCAAAATTCTCAGAATGCTCTTCAGACACAACTCATTTAGATTTGGTCTTGTTCTACGCATTGTTATGTCATTCAGTTTCAGTGTGTAGAACAAATGCTCTGTGACCATTTTTCTAGGCACATAGTGAATTGGTCTTGATTGTTTAAAAGTGAGTGTGACCTATACAACCATGTAAAGGCTGTTAGACTGAACCTCTGTTCCTGTTAGATTCAGGTTAGAATCTAACATGCCTTGTATACGAACTTGCACTCTATATGTTTGTCTATTTGCACACTTTCCCATTTTGTAATGCAACAATTTCCCTCGGGATAAATAAAGTGTTATCGTATCTTGAAATGCATGTGTTCCTAATGTCAATTCAGCCTTTAGATGTCCAAGTGATGAAATCAACATTGAAACACACTATTATTAATTACTACTAATATTTATTTTTTGACCAATTTGTAGCAAACATCTCTGTATCAGTGCATCTCACCATTTTTAACAACTGCAAACCAGACAAAAAATACATAACAGTGAGCCAATGAATTTAACACTGGCCTATTAAATAATAAATACAGCGTTTGACCATTTTAAGCATTTAAAATCCGTAATCTCAATAAAACACTGACTGTATAGACCTACAGCAGGCTCCTGTCCACCATTCATTTTCTGTTTGGGCTAGCAACAAAATATAAATGACTCTGTTTTTTCCCTGCACAAAGGGTTTCTTCAATGGCTGTTTGATGATCAATCGCACCTGGGACCTGTCATGTCATTGTAAATACATTTAAATGCCATTCCATTATATCATATGCAGTGCCTGAACTTATCTGTTTGAACTGCAACCAACAACATTACAAGTTAGAAGTAAACTGCACTGAGATATATGATGCTGGATCCCACCACATGTAACAATGTCTCCCCCAACAGGATACTGGGAGAGACATCAGTGGAGCCTAACAGCCTTGCCGCATTCAGTCTTGCTGAACCATAAACCAAACAATTCTACATTCCTTCACAGGGAATGCCATACAACTTGTCTACAAATTCACAAAAAAGTCATAAATACATAATATTAGGGCTGTGTAAATAATCAAATTTCGATTTCGGCTCCTAACGATCACAAAATCAAGTTGTTTTCGAGAAAAACAATTATTTTGCACATTACATTTTGCAAGTAAACTCTTATTTTGTCTTGTGTTTGTAGTGGAAAGTTTATATCTGTCATACTGATGTATGATCTTCCTTTTATATGTTATCAGACATTCTTAATTGTTCAAATGGGAAAAGTATTGGTGGAAATGTGACAGTTCAAGGTGTTTTTACCATTGATTTGTTCAACTGTTTAGCAGTTTTTTTAAGTTCAATAAATGCAACATCTTTCTAAAAGTCGGTGAGTAATAGTGATAAATAATCGTGATTTCACAGGCAGCCCTGCATAATATACAATACATACTGCAGCCAAGTTTTTGGGGCAAAACTGGAGGAAGTGGATATGGCCTATTTCAGCACACAAACAATTCCCCCTAGATATCCATTGCTTCACATTGCTATTTAGTGTTTTGTACAATCTACGGATGAAAATATGATGACCAACCAATATTAGATGTAGGCCTACCTAAAGCCATCACAATGAACCGCTAACATTTCCCCCGCATGTATGGCAACAAGAAAAGACAAGAAGTAGTATGTAGGTTATTGTGCTGCAGCACAGAGGGTGTTGCTAAATATTTCCCATCAAAAGGAGCACATTGTTGATTTGCTTAACCTCTGGCACCTCTGCGGTTATTCCCTGTCTCTCCACAGAGTGGATTACTTTGTTTTAATCCAGCTCAGAGTGCCCCCGCACAGCACATGGTTGTCCTTCGTCATTTTAACAGGCCAGGTGTCGACACACGGGCCCCTGTTTATCTCCATAGGGCAGAGGGATTAGGAGCACAAGCTTTGATGTCAGATTCACAGACAGAAGTGGAGCAAAGCTAAAGCCTCTAAGGGTTTTTTATGATATCCAAGTCCATTTCTTTAACCAATGTTATGAAGCAACGGGAGAGCCAGGATAGAGGAGAAGAAAAGGAAAATGTGAAAAACCATCTTCCAAGGCCTTTTTTATCTAATATTATAATGGTTATTCATTTCATAATTGTATTTATTTATATTATGTTGCTCATTGGAACTTTAGAGATACATACAATCTCTTTGGTGTGTTTATAAAAGTCCATCAAGAGATTTTAGCCCCTAAAGAAATATCCATTGTGTCTGCTAAACAGCTAAGGAGTAATAATGTTGTCTCGTTCACTATTAGCACTTCAGTACATGTTGTTCTATTATTTAAACTGTGCTGTTGCAGTCAGATTTAATCTATCTACTGTCTTTGTAATTGCTTAGATGGAATACAAAGGATGGGTTCATTAATATATGTTGGTGTTAGGTGTTAAAGAAGTACTACCACTGAGGGTCAGTTTTTTAAATTATCTGTTAATTTCCCTTTTGGCCTACAACAAAAGCAACTCCATTCTCTCAGCTCTTGGTTTTGGAGTCTGTAAACACTACCAATGTGTTTCCCTATTGACATAATCATGTTGAGTGGTGCTGATGCAGTGACATTTGCAGTAATAGGAGACTGATAATCGTCTCACAATTGTTTCTCCACTTTTGCACTATAGGGGAGGCCATGGGGGACACACTGTGTTTCTGCAGAAAATCTCCTGCTTACAGAGTGACCGTGAACATGATAGCCTAGCCCTCACTCTTTAACTCTAATACCCAATGGAAAATGGGAGTCCTGCAGGATCAAACTGTCCGTGCTGACTTGGTGAATGGGGAGCTGGAGAGACCCAGCAGAAAGAAAATTAGCAAGACCTCTCTCAAGTGGTAAAAAGAAAACATCTCTCTGCCCAGCAATCCAGAAGCTCTTTTTTTTTTTTTTTTTTTAAATCCTCTTGGATTTTTATCATACAGGCAAATAACTATACTGTTTAAGGTTTTTAATTGCCTTTTTAGAACCTTTGCGGTAATTTGTCCAGATCATCTTCTTACAGCTTAATTAAGCAGTAGAAATAACATTTTACAAAAATACAACTCAGGGCCATTCCTTAACAAACTTTGGGCCCTATCTTGCACTCAGCGCAATTGCCTTTGTCCTATTTTGCAACCGACGCACAGCAGACTTTTCCCTCCACAGACGCACATCTGTAAATTAGGGAATGTATTTGCGCTCCCGGAGGCGGTTCAGCGAAAAGAGGAAGCGCGTTCAGGCGCAAATGTTCCCTGGTTCTATTTTTCTATTTAAAAAGAAAAATATTACTGAAAATCTGCTTTAGCTGTTTGGATAGTTCAGGAGGCACTTTACAGTACAGTCCTCAAAAAGTCGCAGCATTCTTTGTGGCTTGTTGTGTTTTACACAACATTTCCATGAATCATGGATGTGTTGATGACATAAATGAGGAAATATTAGAGGACTTAAGGAGATGTGATGTTGAACTATGGTGGGATTGGACACTCGATGCGCTCCTGGTGGAGCGGGTGGATGGAGATGGAGTGGGGGGAGGAGGAACGTGCACAACAGGGGCAGGTGGTGCGGTTGGAGGCCCACGCTCCATGGCTGCAGCAATCCTCCCCAGACTTGAGGAGATGCGCCCGACAGGAGCAGCAACATCGCCACCCGGCCAAGACGGGCATTTATTACTTTGCCGCATCCCGGTCAGCTCCCGCTGGCATGCGCAAGGCAAATCCGCCGTCATAATAGCAATCCGCCATGGAACAAGCGCGCCTGCTCTTAAAGGGAATGTGAGATGACACTCTGATTGGTTTATTGCACGTTATGCCCAAACCACACCTAGCTACTTCAGACCAACCCATTTTAGATTTGCGTCGGGCGCAAGAGTCATTTATCCCGCCGGTATAATAGCAACAGCGGCCGAGATCCGCCCACAAAGCTACTTGCGTTTCATGTTTAATACTTGCATTTCAGATCATTAAAATAGGGCCCTTTGTGTTTTAGCTGCTACACTTCAACATCAGATCCGCCTCGTCCATTTAAAGGTCCCAGAAGCCCATACCTCCATGAGCTCTGTCTTGTTCCACATCACTGCTGACAGTAATTGGAAACAACTGAAAAAAGACTTTGAACTGGAACCATTTTCATCTCTGTGACTCACTTGCACATATTTGCTACTGTATATATCTTTTTCTAAGGCAATGAGAACTATGACAAGTCACAGTGTTCTGTGTTCAATCGTACTGTTTTGATCAATCTGCCATTTGTTACATGCAACAACAGTTCTTTTAGAAACAGTTATGTTGCTGTGAAGAGCCGGTGTGCTTCATTTCACCACTGTAACTTAACTCAACTCTGTTGTTTGCACTGATTTTCTCTTGTTTCTGTGAACCTTTCCCATGTCCTGTCTTTTGAGTAATTCGCCAGATTATGATTGTAAATCCTAATTTGTTTCTAAATACCATGCCTGATTTTAAAGCTACAGTGCGTAGTTTCCGCTCCCGTACGGAATTCTAAGTAACGACAACAAAACTGTTGGTGCGTCCACATGATAAAAGCCTTCCATGACCGTGCAACATCCTCTCCTCCATGCAGTTGCTAGTAGCTAAGGAGGAAATGGAGGATTTAAATAACATGATGGACTCTTCAGAAGAGGTCATTATCTTCACTTGAGTTTCTGTGCGGGAAAGTCACCGGACGACAAAATCTTCTGAACATAGCAATACTGAGAAATACAGAGATAATTTTGTGGAGTTCATCATCTTAATTAGCTTTGTAGCAACTAATTTGGCAATGGCCTGAATGTAACGGACGTTCATTAATATCAAAAAGTTATTCACTAAAGCTTTAAACCAAAGCAGGCCTGGATGTGGAGGACAAGATGGTGGACTACTGTAAAGTGTGCACACAAATGTGTCCCCTGGAGATTGAAGAAAACATGTAGCCTACCACATACTGTGTCTTTACATGAACCTAGACATGTACTGCACAGAGTTTCTGTACATTGTAATAAAACACTGGTTTGCACCTATTAACTGTGTGTACTGTCAAAATACTGTTGCTTACGACAGAGATTTGCCGTGTTTACATCAGTAGCACCCCACTGTTTAGGTTTGTGACTATTTCAATCAAAGCAATGTCTATTTAAGATCCCTCGGCACAGTATGAGATCTGTTTAACTAAAGAGTTTCATTTGAATAATTTTTTTAACCCAAACAGATAGAGCTATTTAGTATTTCGCAGGGAGACAAAAGATCAGGGAAAAATGTTCACTGTAATAGTACAATTTTCCATATATTTATTTAACCTTGTCCACCAAAAAATGTGTTTCTACACTACTAAATACTTTTGTCCAATATATATTACCGTGTATAATAAAAAATATAGTAATTCCTAGAGGTGGGAATGACCAGAATCCCGACAATACAATACAATCACGATGTCATAATACGATATAATTGTGATTTTAAACATATTGTGATATATTGCAATTTATTATCTTTTTTCCAACCTCAAATTATGTTGACTTTGTCAACATCGTTTTTATCTAAAAAGATACATTTCTGTTTGTTCATCTCACTTAAATGTTATTGCTGCACAAAATCTACTGGACTGAAAAAGCAATTGATTTTATAATTCTAGTACCAAAAAGTTAAATTGTCATGTGCATTTCATACAATAAAAGATCAATACTTGGTGTCTGTGTATTGATACAGTATTGCCACGAAAAATGTTACGATACTATGCATTATACATTTTTCCCCAGAAATTCCCCCTGAAGATGTATTGTATTTCCTAGTAAAGTATCATGGTTTGCACAATAGATCTGACTGCTTGATTCTAGTACCACACAGACACAAGACACCATCACATACTAAATTATATGAAATGGTGAATGAATAGGTCGACGCAAGGCCTAATTGCAAAATGGCGAACTTGTCCTATGTAGAAGATAAGCAGCCCACCACTATGACGACATCTTGAAGAGTGCTACTGTCCTGACAGCATCAAAAAACAGACCGTCAAATACCAATCACACTACTGTACACCATCCAGCTACTGCAGCAGAATACAAGGTACAAAGTAACCACAAAAAAACATCCACCTACCAGTATCATACTGCATACAGTTAATTAAATATGTGTCTTACCTTTAGAATAACATCTTTCGTTTGAAGTCATCAAAGTGCATCGGTGTCCACGTCAGCAGTGTCAGCCAAAGGCAGGATTTGAGCCATATTGAGTTGAGTTTATGCATCTGTAACTCATATTAGAGTTACAATATGGCTTTAATTAGCAGTCTGAAAAATAGTTGAAATATAGCTTTAATTTGACATTTAAGCCTTTCATTTTAACCCTTGTATTGTCCTTCGTGTCACGGGAACATGATTAGTTTATTCACTTTTTGTATTAGCCTCGTGGCCTCGTCCTTGGGGTCCCGGGGACCCTGGCTTATTGTGATTCTATGCATTTGCTACTAGCCTCGCGGCCTCTGTCCTTAAGGTCCCGGGACCCTGGCTTATTGTGATTCTATGCATTTGCTACTAGCCTTGCGGCCTCGTCCTTCGGGTCCCCGGGACCCTGGCTTATTGTGATTCTATGCATTTGCTACTAGCCTCGCGGCCTCTGTCCTTCGGGTCCCGGGGACCCTGGCTTATTGTGATTCTATGCATTTGCTACTAGCCTCGCGGCCTCTGTCCTTCAGGTCCCGGGACCCTGGCTTATTGTGATTCTATGCATTTGCTACTAGCCTCATGACCTCGTCCTTGGTCCCGGGACCCTGGCTTATTGTGATTCTATGCATTTGCTACTAGCCTCGCGGCCTCTGTCCTTCGGGTCCCGGGTACCCTGGCTTATTGTGATTCTATGCATTTGCTAATAGCCTCGCGGCCTCGTCCTTCGGGTCCCCGGGACCCTGGCTTATTGTGATTCTATGCATTTGCTACTAGCCTCGCGGCCTCTGTCCTTCGGGTCCCGGGGACCCTGGCTTATTGTGATTCTATGCATTTGCTACTAGCCTCGCGGCCTCGTCCTTCGGGTCCCCGGGACCCTGGCTTATTGTGATTCTATGCATTTGCTACTAGCCTCGTGGCCTCTGTCCTTCGGGTCCCCGGGACCCTCACTTATTCTATGTTATTCCATGTCACACGCTCGCCTCGTCCTTCGGGTCCCGGGGACCCTCGCTTATTTTATGTTATTCCATGTCATTCCATGTCACACGCTCGCCTCGTCCTTCGGGTCCCCGGGACCCTGGCCTACTATTTGACCGCTTTGCCACGTCAACTACCGCCGTGGCAACTATTTGGCCCTTGGGGTCTCCGGGACTCTCGCCTAGTCAATAACATTTTTGTCTCTCGCTACTGGCCTCGTGGCGGCCTGTGTCCCTCGGGTCCCCGGGACCCTTGTTGCAGTGGAAAGTTGATGTCGCTGTTTTTTGTGCAGCGTAAAGGCAAAGACGAAACTCAAACTGCCGCGCGATTCAAGAGGCTACTGTCTCACGCAGTCTGCACAGTAGGGCTGTGTGCAGCTCCCGCAGACGTATCTCTGGCAGCCACCGCACACGGTGTGTGTCTTGCGGTCCTTTTTCTTTGGACAGAGCTGACACCTCTTTCGCTTGCTGGGCACTCTCGGCGCTCTCTGTTCTGCTTCCTCCTTGTCGTCTTCCTCATCGTTTTTGTCCTCCTCGTCTCCTCGCTGGTCCTGTCGGGCTCGCCTGACACCAGCGCCTGACCTCGGCGCGCCTGCGTCCCCCGTGTGCAGCGTGCTCAGCAGCAACACGTTCCTGTTCCTCTTGGGCACGTAGGACACCAGAGTGACTGTGGGCGTGAAGGCGAACCTGGACGAGAAGACCGCGCGGCCCTTGGTGTCGAGCAAGGCAGCTCGGGCTTGTTTTTGCGCATCGTGCCCACCACGGTGAGGCGCCTCTCCTGGAGGAGCCGCCGGCCCAGCTCGTAGGAGTTTAAAAAGTTGTCGCACGTGACGTTGCGCGGGCCCCGCAGGCCCTCGGTCAGGTCCATCACCACTCGGGCGCCCTGATTCTTCTCGGGCTCGCCGCTCACAGACTTGCCCGTGTAGACCTGCATGTTCCACGTGTAGATGGAGCCGGCGTCGCAGGCCACCCACGACTTGAATCCGTACCTGGCGGGCTTGCTGGGCATGTACTGGTGGAAGGAGCATCGACCTTCGTGGAAGTGACTGACAACGAGGAGAACGATGAGCATGGGAGGAAAAGAGTGACGATGAAAAAGTTACAAAAACATACAAAAACACATACACACACACACACACACACACACACACACACACACATCGCGAAAGGGAACCAGCTGATCGTCCACGGTCATGTCGGGGCCCGGGTTGTCCCACACTTCTCGTATGGCCGCCAGTTTGTCCGAGGCTCGTCTGGCGCCTCTCGTCATCGAATCGCAGCACTCGCGAGAGCGCGTGGAATCGCTTGAGCGACATTGTGCCACGGAAAATGGCCCTGCCGCTCTCCTTGTGCCACAGGATCTCCAGGGCCTCGTTTCGGGACCTGTACAGGAGCAGCAGCCCGAGGTAGCCGCGCAGCTCCGTGACGTCCGTCATTTTCCAGTCGTTGCCACATTTTCTCAGGCCCTCGAAGTTTGCGCCGGTCACCACGATCTCTAGTATGCGCCGCGTGACTAACAGGTCGAACGTGGAGAGTATGTCGCGGACGCGTACTCTGTGGGTCACGGGTTCTCTGGAGCGGTAGCGCATCTGTGGTCTTGTTCTTGGTCTTGTTCTTGTTCTTGGTCTTGTTCTCCTTCTCGTTCTTGTGCTGTGCCATGGCAATGAGGTCGAGGGCGACTTGGATGATACGTCGTCGAGGACCATTCGATTTCGCCGTTTCTCGACACAAACCTTTTGCTCTCCTCCTCGTCCTCCTCATCCTGCCCGTCGTCTTCTTCTTCTTCCCTTTGCCGTACACCCTCTTGGGCTGCTACAGCTATGTCTGCTCCTCGTTCTTGTCCTCGTTCTTGTCCTCGTTTGTCTCGGTTGTCGGCGGCGTCATAGTCCTCTTCTCCCGCGTCGCGGCAGTCCTTTTCTCCACGGCAGTCTTTTTCTCCGCGGCAGTCTTTTTCTCTGTCGGATGCGTCGTGTTTGTCTCTGTCGTCTTCTGACGCACACCCGCCGGATGACCATTCGTTTTCCTCGTCAGAGTCGCTGTGGTCATCATCATCATCATCATCTTTTTCTTCTTCTTCTTCTTCCTCTTCTTACAATTCTGTGTTTTTTTCTTCCATCTCTTCCACTTGGGGGACATCGCGTGCTATGCGTGTTGCGCTTGCTACGTGTGCCGCGTGTACTCCGCGTGCTGAGCGTGCCTCTTGTTCCGCACGTTTGAGAAAACGATGCAGCTCCAAATTTAGAGTCACACAACGGGCCATACCGGCATCGTAACCGGCTGCTAAACCGAGTACAAAGAGGACAAAGGTCCAAACGAAGAAGATATGACCGTATGGGTCCCAGAGACCCGAAGGCCAGGGCCGCGGTAGCGGAGAAATACCATCGAATAACGTACGGGTGACAGAGACCCGAAGGCCAGGGCCGCAGTAGCATAGAAATACCATCGAATAACGTATGGGTCTCTGTGACCCGAAGGCCAGTGCCGCGGCAGTAGAGAAATACCATCGATTAACATACGGGTCCCAGAAACCCGAAGGCCAGGGCCGCGGTAGCAGAGAAATACCATGGAAAAACGTATGGGTCCCAGAGACCCAAAGGACAGGGCTGCGGTAGCGGAGAAATACCATGGAAAAACGTATGGATCCCAGAGACCCGAAGGCCAGGGCCGCGGTAGCAGAAAAATACCATCGAATAATGTATGGGTCTCTGTGACCCGAACGGCAGAACAGCGGTAATAGATAAATACCATGGAATAAAGCATGGGTCCCTGAGACCCAAAGGCCAGAGCCGCGGTAATAGAGAAATACCATTGAATAACGTATGGGTCTCTGTGACCCGAAGGCCAAGGCCACGGTTGCAGAGAAATACCATCGAATAACATATGGGTCCCAGAAACCCGAAGGCCAGGGCCGCGGTAGCAGAGAAATACCATGGAAAAACGTATGGGTCCCAGAGACCCAAAGGACAGGGCTGCGGTAGCGGAGAAATACCATGGAAAAACGTATGGATCCCAGAGACCCGAAGGCCAGGGCCGCGGTAGCAGAAAAATACCATCGAATAATGTATGGGTCTCTGTGACCCGAACGACAGAACAGCGGTAATAGATAAATACCATGGAATAAAGCATGGGTCCCTGAGACCCAAAGGCCAGAGCCGCGGTAATAGAGAAATACCATTGAATAACGTATGGGTCTCTGTGACCCGAAGGCCAAGGCCACGGTAGCAGAGAAATACCATCGAATAACATATGGGTCCCAGAAACCCGAAGGCCAGGGCCGCGGTAGCAGAGAAATACCATGGAAAAACGTATGGGTCCCAGAGACCCAAAGGACAGGGCTGCGGTAGCGGAGAAATACCATGGAAAAACGTATGGATCCCAGAGACCCGAAGGCCAGGGCCGCGGTAGCAGAAAAATACCATCGAATAATGTATGGGTCTCTGTGACCCGAACGCCAGAACAGCGGTAATAGATAAATACCATGGAATAAAGCATGGGTCCCTGAGACCCAAAGGCCAGAGCCGCGGTAATAGAGAAATACCATTGAATAACGTATGGGTCTCTGTGACCCGAAGGCCAAGGCCACGGTAGCAGAGAAATACCATCGAATAACATATGGGTCCCAGAGACCCGAAGGCCAGGGCCGCGGTAGCGGAGAAATACCATGTAAAAAGTATGGGTCACAGAGACCCGAAGGCCAGCGGCGCGGTAGCAGAGAAATACCATTGAATAACGTATGGGTCTCTGTCACCCGAAGGCCAGGGCCACGGTAGCAGAGAAATACCATCGAATAACGTATGGGTCTCTGTCACCCGAACGCCAGAGCCGCGGTAATAGAGAAATACCATCAAATAACGTATGGGTCTCTGTGACCCGAAGGCCAGGGCCACAGTAGCAGAGAAATACCATTGAATAACATATGGGTCCCAGAGACCCGAAAGCCAGGGCCGCGGTAGCGGAGAAATACCATGTAAAAAGTATGGGTCACAGAGACCCGAAGGCCAGCGACGCGGTAATAGAGAAATACCATTGATTAACATATGGGTCTCTGTGACCCGAAGGCCAGGACCACGGTAGCAGAGAAATACCATTGAATAACGTATGGGTCTCTGTCACCCGAACGCCAGAGCTGCGGTAATAGAGAAATACCATGGAATAAAGCACGGGTCCCTGAGACCCGAAGGCCAGAGCCGCGGTAATAGAGAAATACCATTGAATAACGTATGGGTCTCTGTGACCCAAAGGCCAGGGCCACGGTAGCAGAGAAATACCATGGAATAAAGCACGGGTCCCTGAGACCCAAAGGCCAGAGCCGCGGTAATAGAGAAATACCATTGAATAACGTATGGGTCTCTGTGACCCGAAGGCCAGGGCCACGGTAGCAGAGAAATACCATCGAATAACGTATGGGTCTCTGTGACCCAAACGCCAGAGCCGCGGTAATAGAGAAATACCATGGAATAAAGCACGGGTCCCTGAGACCCGAAGGCCAGAGCCGCGGTAATAGAGAAATACCATCGAATAACGTATGGGTCTTTGTGACCCAAAGGCCAGGGCCACGGTAGCAGAGAAATACCATGGAATAACATATGGGTCCCAGAGACCCGAAGGCCAGGGCCGCGGTAGAGGAGGAATACCATGTAAAAACGTATGGGTTACAGAGACCCGAAGGCCAGCGCCGCGGTAATAGAGAAATACCATCTAATAACGTATGGGTCTCTGTGACCCGAAGGCCAGGGCCTTTTATTTCAACTCTGTTTGAGGCTGCTATTTAAAGCCATATTGTAAGTCTTATTCAGGCTGCTCTAAAAACCAAACCTCCATATTAGCCAGACTGATTTCACCCCAGAGTGAGAGTATACACATCCCTTAATTTCCCTGTGCATTTTCGGAGCATTCTGATGAAGAATTGTAAAAATAAAGGCTTAAATGTCAACTTGAAGATATATTTCAATTTTTCAGGCTGCTAATTAAAGCCATATTATAAGTCTTATTCAGGCTGCTCTAGAAACCAAACCTCCATATTAGCCAGACACATTTCCCCCCAGGGTGATAGGATATACATCCCTTAATGTCCCTGTGCATTTTCGGAGCATTCAGATGAAGGAAAGTAAAAATAAAGGCTTAAATGTCAATTTAAAGCTATATTTCAACTCTGTTTGAGGCTGCTATTTAAAGCCATATTGTAAGTCTTATTCAAGCTGCTCTAAAAACCAAACCTCCATATTAGCCAGACTCATTTCACCCCAGGGTGATAGCATACTAATCCCTTAATGTCCCTGTGCATTTTCGGAGCATTCTGATGAAGGAAAGTAAAAATAAAGGCTTAAATGTCAATTTAAAGCTATATTTCAACTCTGTTTGAGGCTGCTATTTAAAGCCATATTGTAAGTCTTATTCAAGCTGCTCTAAAAACCAAACCTCCAGCTTAGCCAGACTCATTTCACCCCAGAGTGAGAGTATACACATCCCTTGATGTCCCTGTGCATTTTCGGAGCATTCTGATGAAGAATTGTAAAAATAAAGGCTTAAATGTCCACTTAAAGCTATAATTCAACTCTGTTTGAGGCTGCTATTTAAAGGCATATTGTAAGTCTTATTCAGTCTGCTATAAAAACCAAACCTCCATATTAGCCAGACTGATGTCACCCCAGGGTGATAGTATACACATCCCTTAATGTCCCTGTGCATTTTCGGAGCATGCTGATGAAGGAAAGTAAAAATAAAGGCTTAAATGTCTACTTAAAGCTATATTTCAACTCTGTTTGAGGCTACTATTTAAAGCCATATTGTAAGTCTTATTCAAGCTGCTCTAAAAACCAAACCTCCAGCTTAGCCAGACTCATTTCACCCCAGAGTGAGAGTATACACATCCCTTAATGTCCCTGTGAATTTTTGGAGCATTCTGATGAAGAATTGTAAAAATAAAGGCTTAAATGTCCACTTAAAGCTATAATTCAACTCTGTTTGAGGCTGCTATTTAAAGGCATATTGTATGTCTTATTCAGGCTGCTA